>NC_080023.1:32332631-32632894 GCF_030020395.1 Manis pentadactyla | reverse complement strand
TTTTAGCACTGAAAAAAAATACCTAAAAGATTTGTTGTTAGATTGTTCAAATCTGACAAGTTACATGATATACAAAAAGAAGCCAATGTGCAACAGCTGAGTCTCCTGGAAGGACTCGTGTGCACTAGGGAAGGTGAGGGGTGTCTGGCACTTACCTGCCCATGGCCCTCACGGCTCCACCTCTGTTTGCAGGTACTGGGTACAGTCTGAGATTCTTTTCAGTTGAGTAAAGTTAAGTCTTTCTGAACACATAGGACAAGTGTTTTCAGTGTTTAACATGCTGTTTGGAGAGAAAAAAGAGTAAATATAAAATATTCCTTTATCTTTGGGTTATTTTAATGTGAAAAACAATATTCTGTTTACACCTCTTAGTATGTGTTCATCATGCAATTTAAGAATTAGAAATGTTCAGTCTCATGCAAGATCACCCTCATTGATGGTTCTTCCAAGAAGACAATTTGGACCTTTAGAGATTTTTAGGAACATGAATAAGGAGACCTCAGTATAAAAGAGTGGTTGAATGAAGGCTTATTTTTGGATAAATCTGTGTGACTGAGTGAAATGATTTAAACTTACGTCCTAAATTCTGAGTATAGAGCAGGGAAGTCACAATGTGGACACACTGTCCAGTCATCCTTCAACATGTGCCGACCCTAGGAACAGTACATTTAAGAGTAACACTCATTTTTATTTTCGAACCCCCTCACCATTACTCAATTATAATGAATTACAGTTAAAAGCCAGACCCTCAAATGTGAAATTATTGCTATTTCACATAGGTGGGTAATTTACAAGTTGCCCACTGATTTGATAAAATACATTTTATGATTTGATAAAATACATTTATATACATTTATGATGCCAGGAGATGGCATCAAAAGGACTAAAGCCAGATTTTATTTATCAGATTTGTGTATAAAAGAATAGCCTTGAATTCTGTGACATCATTACCTCAACTTATTTTCCTTTAAAATAAAGCTTACATTAGCCTAGTGATTAATAAATAATCTGATTCAAAGTTTTCTAACAATAGGTCTTACTATTAAAATCAGAAATAAAAACCACCATTGATTAAGTGCCACAGCATGCCAGGTATTATACTAAGGCTTCATGCCTGTTCTCTCATTAACCTGCAGTTCATCTCAGGAGGCTGGTATTAACATGGATGGACCTGGCATGTAGAGCAAATTATATCAGGTCATACAGCCAATAAATGGCAGAAAAAGGAGTTAAGCTCAGGACAACCTGGTCCCCAAGTGTGTGCTATACTGCCCCATAGTGCCTTTGTGATATTCATTCACTCATTATCATATGCCTTGAATAAAAATATATGCTAAATATTGCAGGAAATCTGAGGGATAATATTAATTCAGAAGTGAGGAAAATGTGGACTCATTGAGTATTCAAATGGATTGTAAATATATATGCAAAGAAAGGGAATTTATTATAAGGGAACTTACTGTTGCAATGCAGTATGGGATGTTATTTTTACATCCAGAACAGAGAAGTTCACACTCTGGGAGAAGAAATTCACAGAATGGACATGGGGTTGTGGCCTCTTCTGTCTCCGAGGTATCGGGTCTCCTGTGAGGAAGAATCACATGAAACACCTGCTTCCTCACAGTCAGACTTAGACTTGAGATCTTGAAAGCTCTCCACTGGCCCAGCTCAGGGAGGAGGAAGAGGCATTGGCATTGGCTAGTTTGCAGCCTTACATGGGCCACGTTTGGGAGCTGGTGTTTGTAGCACTTTAAATGGCAGAAAGCGTGGGGGCGTCTTGCTCTGTGTCTTCCTGTGCCTAGAATGGCGGACTTGCTAATTCTTTTCTGTCTCCATTTTCTGCACTGAAGTGATAAAGGCTATCCAGGGTTGTGCAACAAGATTTTCTTTGATGATGGCAAGGTTCTAGTTCTGTGCTCCAATATGGGCGCCATGAGACACATGAAGCTTTTGAGTACTTGAAATATGGGTAAGGTGAGGAGCTAAATATACATTTTATTTAACTTTAATTTGTATTTAAACAGCCACATGTGCTTAGGAGATACTGTATTAGACCTGCCAGCTATGGAGCACTGCATGTGGGCAGAGGAGGACTAGCACTTCTTCTAAGCTGGTGCCCTGCCGGCGTGGCCCTGACCTGTCAGAGTAAACACGCTGTGGCATTTTATCCCCACTGACTCCACGCTGGCAGGTACACTGAGTCACACCAGTTTGGTCTGGAGCTTCCTGGGCTTATCAGCTTTAGAAAAGGAGTTCCATGTAGCCCTATTCAGGTTAGAGTTCTCTGCGAGGAGCCCAGCTAACAATAAAGTGGTGCTTGCTTCCATTTGCCATTACCTGGGCAGCCAGCTCCTTTGGCCGAGGAACAAGTCACCATTCAGGAACACCCGTGTTCCCCGGTCGTGACGGGACTACCAGGTGTCCGAGGGTCACACGGCTTTGAGCAAGTGGTAGGCAGAGGTACAGCATGAGTGCAGTTTCTCCTTCTGCGAACACCAGTGCTAATTTTTCATAGTTTTCCTTTTAGAAAACCAGGCCATTCTACTGCTTTTGAAAGTGAAGACAATTATGCCCTGGGAGCCTTTAGAGCTACGGAGGGTTTGGACACGAACTCTCTGGCAACAGGCTCTGTAGTGATGAAGTTTCTACACTGAGATCGAGTCACTATTTGTCCCTCTGAGGCAGATGATATTTGCTGCCTACCTGATGGCCATTCTTCCCTTCTTGCTCACAAGTAAAAACTTGGTTTTTACTCAGCAATGTGCTCGGCAGCTAGAGGTAGCCTGTGGCAAAGTATTGCCAGTGACACATAAATGGAAGTCCTGGGGATGATGTCCTTCCTAAAGAAAAAGGCAAGAACTTTTTGTCTTTTAATTTCTCTGTCTTCCTGCCTTGTGTGGGGACATGATGCCAGGAGTTGTGACAGACAACTAAACTGTGGGACCATGAGGAAGAAACATCTGTGCTTTGGATCACAAAGCTTGAAGACAGAGGAATCTGTCCCTGGTGGCATGAGGACACAGCACCAGCCCTGGACTGCACTGCCTTGTGTGTGACTCAAATAAATCCTGACTTGCTCAAGCTGCTGTTGCGTTTTCTACTGCTGGTAGCTGAAGACAATCCTAATTGCTACCCTCAATCCATTTTCTTATTGTGCCTGCACTTGAGCAGTTCCATTCTGAAAAATACATTTGAAATGTGATTACATAATAGGAATAGATGTCACTGCTTACCTGACCATTGCCTCAATCTTCTTTTTGTATTTGGCATCTATCTTGTTACGATACTCAGGCCTCATCAACATGGCTGCAAAGCTGAAAGCAGAGTTCTTCAGGCCGGCTCTGTGACACTCAATCACCGTAGATGTCAGGATCGGCACAATGTCTGCAATGCAAGTGGGAGAGCGGAAAGTGCCCAACGCCTCTACTGGCATGACTCCATCCCTGTTCGGGAGGAAACCAGGAAACACCTCTCTAAATGTGCTTTTCTGGCAAAGAACCAGATCTGACTTGTTTAATGAGGAAAGGGCACAGCCGTGGAATCAGGTTCACTGCTCATCAGAATGTCTTCCTGATTATATGTGTTCTGCCTCATAACACCAGGACCTGCACCCCTTTGAGAAAGCCTTTTCTGTGTATCCTTCCACACCTATGAGATATATTTTTGCATTTGACAGGACTGATGAAGGGGCAAGGGAGGTTAATAACTTCATGCACTAATCTCTGCATCTATTTCTTCAGGACAGAAACCTAGAAGTTAAATTACTGGCTCAAAGAATATAATTTTTGTATGGCCCATAAGCTAAGTAAGAATGGCTTTTACATTTTTAAATGACGAAAAAAAAAAGAATATTTTGCGACACATGAAAATTGATTAGGAGGTTCAAATCTCAGTGTCCAAAAAAGAGTTCTATTGATCAGTCATGCTCATTAATTTATATACGGTTTATGCCAAAACAGCTGAACAGTGACAGAGACACGTCCCACCAAGCCCCAAACATTTGACATCTGACCTTTCACAAAGATTTTTGACCCCGACACAGAATGTGACAAAGTCTGTTCATTGAAGAGTATTATAATGACATGTCTTTTAGAATAACACCTTTTTCAGAGGCAATGGCCTAAAGTGGGGGAACACAGAGTCAGACTTTTATTAGCTGACAGTGTGGTCCTGGGCAAGCCTTACTTCACTTCTTTTGCCCCATCTGCTTACCTGTAAAAGAGGGAAAGTAATAATAGTCCCCATGTATGCAGTCTTGAGACTATAATGCTTAGAAAGACCTGTCAAAAGTTGGTTCTCGGCTGGCATCTGGAGATTAGATTTGGGTGGGGGTTCCTGCCATTCCCAGAACTAATAAGAATAGTTCATGGTGCTTAAACTCTTTGTACAAACAATGTGATCTGTGCTGAACACCTGCTTTTTGGAAATTTGGTACATATTAAATGGGGAGCCTATGTGACCAACCCTCAGTATAACCCCCAGGCACTGGTTCTCTCATTAGCACCCCTGGTAGATGCCATTTTACATGTGCTGTAAGACAGTCACTCCTGGAGGAATCAAGTGTGTCCTGTGGGACTCCACTTGGAGGGAACTCTGGAATCCTGCACCTGTTCTCCTCCAGACTTCTCTCCATGTGCCCTTTCCTTTCGCCAACTTGGCTTTGCATCCTTTGGCTGTAATAAACCTTAGCCTTTAGCACTAGTGCATGTTGAGTTGTGTGAGTCCTAGTGAGTGATCAGACCTGGGGGTGGTCCTGGGGACCCGTTATACCACTGCATGGGATTGCTATGAGGATTAAAGCAGTTAATATGTGTGGAAACAGTGTCTGGCAGAGCTGGTGAGAGTAGGTCTTATAAAGCTGTATCAATGCAGACAATAGTCTCTTCCCAGGTAGTACTTACGGCATGGGAATTTGCTAATGTTGTTGGCCACTCGGATAAGCATACGGGCTCCTTTCATATGATCTCCATTTTTAACATGAATCTGAAATAAAACACATATTTTACTCTACTTAGAGACTATGAATAACTCTAATGAATGCTTTATTCCCCCCAACTAACTCCGTGATTACAACCCAGACAGGGTTGTCACATCCCTGCAGCCTTACTTGGCTAATGACGCTTGGCTGTCTCCTTTAATTTTCCTCCTTCCAGCTGTTGCTTCCACATGGCTTCACTGGCCTCATTCCTGCTTTATGCAGCACCTTTTATTTTGCCACTTGACACTGAGTTCAAGTCTCTGGTCCATCTGTTACTGACCATTATTGGGAAACTAGTAATACCAATGTCATGAAGTTGTCAGACCCAAAAGCTGAGTTAGTCAGGCAGAAAGAGAAAAGATGAGTTGGTTAAGGAAGAGAGAACTGCCTGTGGTGGCTGGAGGGGCCTGAGATAAGTACATGTGGGACTGTGAGGCAAGGAGGGGTCCACCTGGGAGGAGCTGTGGCTGGAGGTGGGCAGGGCCAGGCCGTGACATCACTGCCATCATCCAGGTGAGATGAGGTAGCCCACAAAGGTGGGGCAGTGGGGAGGACAGGAGCGTACCGATGAGGAGACAGAATCGAGGATATTTGGTGAGAATGTGAAAGGTGAGTACAGAACAAGAGGCATTAGGTCTGAGCAAGTGGATGATGGTAAAATTTACTGAGCTCTGCAACACAATGAATACATATTAACTGAATCTAAAGAAGGGGGTGGGAAGCCCTGGGACTTGTCCTCTCTCACCCTCTGCTGATTCTCTGGGCCTCAGACTGCCCAGCCCAGCTGTCCATACCCAAAAGTCCAGGCTGTCCTTCAGCTGATGTCCCTGTCCCAGCTCTGGGGAGGCATCCACTAGACCTAAGTCTGTATCCCCTGAAATGGGGATGACTTTGTTCAATCCTTTGTGTCAGAGATGCCTGTGACATTTTTACATCAACTTGTTCTTACTTGATGAGGTCTAATAATTTCCCTTTGATACCACAGCAGTTAAAACTCTTAAAAATGTTTGGTGATTGTGTAAGAAACAAGAGCAAAGGGCAAAAGTCAAAAGGGTGCTTTTTAGTGGGAGGGAAAGAGGCTATCTGGTCTGATGGGAGTGACCGACCAGTTCTTGGGGCCAGAGGGAAGACTTATGAACCATCCCTATGGCTTATGGTCTTGAAAGGCTTTTACAGGTTCCCTATTTGTGTTTCCCATCTTCTACCAATTTGTTTCTATCCTCTCCTCCACCCCCAGAGGCTCCATTTTGCTGGATTCTGTGCCACCAGGACATGGTAGCTCCACTCATAGCTGGAGCTGAGAAAGCACCACTCATGAACCTCCATCCCCCTTCCTATCCTTTCTGCATGAGAAGGGATCCTTCTGCTGCTGTGAAGGGAAATGTACTTCCAGGGGGTTGCGAGTTAGAATTCTAAACTTCCCCTTACAGTCAGTGTTACAGACATGTGTACCCTAATATGACAGCCACTAGCCACATGGGGCTATTTAAATTTTAAAATGCAGTTTATCACTTGCACCATAGCTACACTTCAAATGCTCCATAGCCAGGCTAGTGGCCCCACATTGGGTGGCACAGTTACAAAATACCTGTACTGTTGTAGAAAGTTCTACTGGATAAATGCTATTACAGATGATAATTAGGGTCTAAATCATTCTAACATGACTACTCTGTCCTGGGTTATCATCAAAAGTAATAATCTTCACAGAGAGGAAAAAAAGATGGCAGCATGAGAAGTGAGGCAGAAACCTCTTCCCAAAACCACATATAACACAAAAACACAGCAAATACAACTAATCCTGAAAGACTGACCCAAAGAAGGCAACAGACTGCCTACATCTGGGGAAAAGAGAAGACCTCACAGAAAAGGGTAAAATAGCAAAGCTGCGATCTGGCAGGATTCAAGCCGTCCCACAACACCAGCTCACAGGCAGAAGGAAGAGAAACAGAGTGGGTAGGGAGTAAAAGCCCAGGACTGCAAAACACCCACCCCTGGAGATCTGCTCCAGGGCCATGAACCCACATTACATGGTGCTCTGGAGATTAGAGGAGTTGGAAAGCAAAGACAGGCAGAAAACTTGGAGACTGAGATTGCAGCCGCTTGTGGAGAACAGGTACCCACAACCAGCCACTCCAGGACAAAAGAAAGGTGGGCACTTTGAAAGACTTCCCAACAGCAAGAGGCGTGCTAAAGGGGCAAGGATTACACAGAGCTTGCTGCTAAGGAGAAAGGGCAGGTGGACAAAATCAGCCTTGCACACACAGCCCAGCAGGCTGGGAACTTTCAGGAGCGTCAGATGCTCTATCCCCTGGCTGGCAATGCCATGCTGAGGCCACCCACTGCAATACATAGCCTGCAGCTCCTTCCTCTTGGCCAGCACAGGTCCACACATCTGCTGCCTCAACCATCATGCCAGACCAGCTGTAGGACAGCCCAGCCTACAGCAGCTACAGGGGAATAAAACAGAGGCTCTTCCCTGAGTCACTGGCCCACTGGCCCTGGCAGTGGAGGCAGGCACGCAGCTGGGAAGCAGGAAAGAGCTCTTTCTTCCTGGCAGGGGCTGGCGCAGTGCAGCTGTGACCCCGGGCATCACTCCAGGTGTTGGGCAGCTCCAGAGAGTAGAGCTGCTGGGCACTAGAGGGTGCTGCCTACACAAAGTTATTATTCCATACTAATCATTAGAATTATGAAATGGCAAAAGAATTTTGTACAAACCAGAATCCCTCAAATACCAAAAAGAGGGCTAAGTGATACTGAAATCACCAATCTTCTTCATAAAGATTTCAAAATAATCAAACATGCTTACTGAGCTACAGAAAAATATTCAAGATCTCAGGGAGGACTTCAAGAAAGAGAAACTTTGAAATACAGTATCTGAAATGAAAAATACAATGGAGGGATTTAGAAGTAGATTAGATGAGGTAGGGGAGACAGTAAATGAAATAGAAATTAGAGAATATGAAAACAAAGAAGCTGAGGCACAGAGAGAAAAAAATGGATCTCTGGAAATGAAAGAATAATAAGAGCTCTAGGCAACCAATCCAAATGCAATAATATTAGCATTATAGGGGTACCAGAAGAAGAAGAAAAGAGGAAAAGGGATAGAAAGTCTCTTTGAGGAAATAATTGCTGAAACTCCCCCAATCTGGGAAAGGAAATAGTCTCTCAGGTCATGGAAGTGCACAGATCTCCCAACACAAGTGACTCTAGAAAGACAACACATAAAATAATTAAAATGGCAAAGATCAAGGACAAGGAGAGAGTGTCAAAAGCTCCTAGAGAGAGAAAAATGATCACATACTAAGAAAAGCCCATCAGGCTATTATCAGACTTCTCAGCAGAAACCTTACAGGCCAGAAGGGAGTGGCATGATACAGTTAATACAATGACACAGAAGGGCCTCCAACCAAGAATACTCTATGAGGCAAGATTATCACTGAAATTTGAAGCAGGGATTAAACAATTTTCAAGTAAGTAAATGTTGAGGGAATTTACCTCCAACAAATAATCTCTACAGTGTATTCTGGAGGCACTGCTCTAGACAGATGTGTTCCTAAGGCTAAATAGCTGTCACCAGAGGAAATAAAACTGCAGTAAAGAAAGTAGAAAAGTTGATCACTAAGCAGATACAAAGTCAAATCAACTACCCCTCAAAGTCAGTCAAGGAATACACAAAGAGTATAGAATATGACACCTTATACATAAAAAGTGGAGGAGGAAGAAAAGGAAGAAAAAAAAAAGACCCTTTAGATTGCACTTGAAATAGCATAATAAGTGAGTTAAATTAGACTGTTAGACAGTAAAGAAGCTGCCCTTAAGCTTTTGGTAACCATGAATCTAAAGCCTGCAATGGCAATAAATACATATCTATCAAAAATCACCCTAAATGTAAATGGACTGAATTCACAATCAAATCAAAAGACATAGAGTTACAGAATGGATAAAAAAACAAGACCCATCTATATGCTGCCTACAAGAGACTCACTTCAAATACAAAGACATACACAGACTAAAAGTGAAGGGATGGAAAAAAATATTTCATGCAACTAATAGGGAGAAAAAAGCAGGAAACGAAGTACTTGTATCAGACAAAATAGACTTCAAAACAAAGAAAGTAACAAGAGACAAAGAAGGACTATATAGTGATAAAGGGGTCAGTCCAACAAGAGGATATAACCATTACAAATATCTATGTACCCAATATAGGAGCACCTAAATATGCGAAACCAATATTAACAGAATTAAAGGGGGAAAAAGAATGCAATGCATTCACTTTAGGAGATTTCAACACACCACTCACTCCAAAGGACAGATCAACCAGACAGAAAATAAGTAAGGACACAGAGGCACTGAATAACACATCAGAACAGACGGACCTAACAGACATCTACAGAGCACTCCACCCAAAAGCAGAAGGATACACATTCTTCTCAGGTACACATGGAATATTTTCCAGAATAGATCACATACTAGGCCACAAAAAGAGCCTCAGTAAATTCAGAAGGATTGAAATTGTGCCATCTAGCTTCCCAGAGCACAAAGATATGAAACAAGAAATAAGTTGTGCAAAAAAAATAAAAACCCCAAAAAGTCCACAAACACATGGAGGCTTTACAATATCCTCCTAAATAATAAATGGATCAATGACCAAATTAAAACAGAGATCAAGCAATATATGGAGACAAATGAAAACAACTCAACATCCCAAAACCTGTGGGATGCAGTAAAGGCTGTTCTAAGAGGAAAGTATATTGTAAACAGGCTTAACTCAGGAAAGAAGAACAATCCCAAATGAACAATCTATACTCACAATTAATGAAACTAGAGAAAGAACAATTGAGGCCCACAGTCAGTAGAAGGAGGGACATAATAAAGATCAGAGAAGAAATAAATAAAATTGAGAATAAAACAATAGAATCAACAAAACCAGGAGTTGGTTCTTTGAGAAAATAAACAAGGTAGATAAACTCCTAGCCAGATGTATCACCAAAAAAGACAGTCTATAAATATAACCAGAATCATCAATGAGAAAGGAAAAATCTCTATGGACACCACAGAAATACAAAGAATTATGAGAGAATACTATGAAAAATTATATGCTAGCAAATTGGATTACCTAGAAGAAATGGACAACTTTCTAGAAAAATACAACCTTCCAAGACTGACCCAGGAAGAAACAGAAAATCTGAACAGACAAATTTCCAGCAGTGAAACTGAATGGGTAATCAAAAAACTACCTAAGAACAAAACTCCTGTCCCAGAGAGCTTCACCACTGCATTTTATCAAACATTTAGTGAAGACCTAATACCCATCCTCCTTAAAGTTTTCCAAAAACATAGAAGAGGAAGGAATACTTCCAAACTTACTCTATGAGGCCAGCATCACTCTAATAATAAAACCAGGCAAAGACACCACAAAAAAAGAAAATTACAGAACAATATCCCTGATGAACATAGATGCAAAAATACTCAACAAAATATTAGCAAACTGAATTCAAAAATACATCAAAAGGATCATCCATCATAATCAAGTGGGATTTATTCTAGGGATGCAAGGATTGTACAATATTTGAAAATCCATCAACATCATACACCACATCAACAAAAAGAAGGACAAAAATCACATCATATATCTCTATAGATGCTGGAAAAGCATTTGATAAAATTCAATATCCATTAATGATAAAAACTCTCAACAAAATGGGTACAGAGGGCAAGTACCTCAAAATAATAAAGGCCATATGTGATAAACCCACAGCCAACATCAGACTTTTAGCAGTGAAAAGCTGAAAGCTTTTCCTCTAAGGTCAGGAACATGGCAAGGATGCCCACTCTCCCCACTTTTATTCAAGACAGTACTGGAGGTCCTAACCATGGCAATCAGACAACACAAAGAAATAAAAGGCATCCAATTGGTAAGGAAGAAGTTAAACTGTCACTGTTTGCAGATGACATGATATTGTATACAAAAAACCCTAAAGACTCCACTCCAAAACTACTAGAACTAATAACTGAATTCAATAAAGTTGCATGATACAAAATTAATACACAGAAATTTGTGGCATTCCTATATACTAAAGATGAACTTGCAGAAAGAGAAATCCGGAAAACAATTCCATTTATAATTGCCTCAAAAAAATAAAATTCCTAGGAATAAACCTAACCAAGGAGGTGAAAGACCTATACCCTGAAAACTACAAGACACTCATGAGAGAAATTAAAGACAACACCAATAAATGGAAATACATCCCGTGCTCATGGATAGGAAGAATTAATACTGTCAAAATGGCCATCCTGCCTAAAGCAATCTACAGATTCAATGCAATCCCTATCAAATACCAACAGCATTCTTCAACGAACTAGAACAAATAGTTCTAAAATTCATATGGAACCACGAAAGATCTGAATAGCCAAAGCAATCCTGAGAAGGAAGAATAAAGCAGGGGGAATTACGCTCCCCAACTTCAAGCTCTACAACAAAGCCACAGTCATCAAAACAATTTGGTACTGGCACAAGAACAGACAGGTGAATGGAACAGAATAGAGAGCCCAGATATATACCCACACATACATGGCCAATTAATATACAATAAAGGATCCACGGATATACAATGGGGAAATGAAAGGCTCTTCAACAGTTGCCAAATTGGACAGCTACACCTAAGAGAATGAAACTGTATAGTTGTATAACTCCATAAACAAAAGCAAACTCAAAATTGATCAAAGACCTGAATGTAAGTCATGAGACTATTAAACTCTTAGAAGAAAGCATAGGCAAAAATTTCTTGAAGATAAACATGAGCAACTTTCTCCTGAACACATCTCCTGGGCCAAGGGAAACAAAAGCAAAAATGAACAAATGGGACTACATCAAACTAAAAAGCTTCTGTGCAGCAAGGACCACTATCAGCAGAATGAAAAGGCATCCTACAGTATGGGAGAATATATTCATAAATGACAGATAAGGAGTTAACATTCAGAGGTCACAAGGAAGGCAGTATAGTAAGGAGAAGACAAGTAGTGACTCTAGCATGTTAGTATGCTGATGGACAGTGACTGCAGTGGGGTGGGGGTGGGGGACTTGATAATATGGGTGACTACTGTAACCACAATGTTGCTCATATGAAACCTTCATAAGATTGTATATCAATGATACCTTAATAAAAAAAAGTAATAATCTTCAAAAGTAAATAAGCACTTGTGAACTGGACTAAAAACCAATTTAGCATTAATATGGGAAGATGTACTTTGATATAAGTGAAAATTTGGAAAATATGTAAGTTAGAATCTTCCTATATCTCTACAAAGGTGTGTATGTATATATAGAAATACATAACATTTATGTAAACTGTACATACAAGTACTATATTTGAGGTTTGCACATTCTTCTGTTTTTATTGAAAATTCCCAACTGAAAAATCAGGATCGACAACTGGACATAAATATAATCCTAATGTGATTTTAAAAAAAAGGTATACACATGTATTTATAGAAATATAGAGGATATATATGCACACAATGTTAACAGTTGGTATATCTGGTGATGGGCTTGAAGGAAGAATTATTTTTCATTATGTTTTTCTATATTCTCTAAATTTTCTAAGTGAATATGTATTAGTTTTATATTCAGATGAAAACTAAATAGTATAAAAATAGTGGCATTATATGAAATCTACTGCCTTACTATTAATCAACTAGCAAACTCTGCTTAAACAAAAATGTTTTACAAGTAAATTTTTTTTAAACCAGACAATACACTTACATGCTTCAAAATCTAAACAATATAAAAAGGTATCCACAGAGAAATCTGCTCACCCTCGTGTTCCCTGGTGGGAGTTTGGTTCCACTCCTCCTCTGCCCCAGGTTTTGTTCCCTTTAGGAAACTACTTTTGCTGTTTTTTTTAATATATTTAAATTTTTATTTGCAATGAATATTTATTCTTATTTTTGCTTTTTTTTTTGTACACAAAAAGCAGTAGATTGTATAATTATTCTTTATCTTTCTCTTTTCACCTGACAGTATGGAGCTCTAGGAAGTTACTCTAACCCAATGGAGAGGTACCCAGAGGAAATCCCTTTAGGCGATAAGCACATCGGGCAGATTATGTCCCAAGTCACTCAGAGGGCCTCACCTTCACTAGTATGTAACTGTGCAGAATCATCAGGTTGGTGGCCATCTCGGAGGGAATTTTGATCTTCTGGGATCTAAGTTCTGCATACATGCTGAAGAGAACGTCATGTGCATTCCGATAGTTTCCTTGTAAGAGGTAGTAAAGTGACATTATGACAATGGATGAAATCTGAAGACTTTCTAGGGCCCTCATTCTACAAGTGAATGTTGCTAATCACTTTATTAGCAATCTCAGGAAGAAAATGGTGGTGTCATCTGAGACATCTCTTCCTCAGCACCCACCTGGTCCCAAAGTCTGATGGATCAGCAAATTCTCAGAATACCCTCCAAGTCTCCCAAATCCAGCCTCTCCCCAGGCCCGCTGCTATTGGCGCTCGCCCTCTCTCTCTGAAGTAGCGCACTGATCAGCACTCCTTCGCAGCTCCGTCTCCTGCACTCTGGGTCAGAGCGTTCTTGCCCAAACCTCAAGCCTCACCTCATACCCCAAAACCTCAAGGCGGCGCCCTTACATGAGAACCTCCAAAGGCCTTAGGGGACCTGTGTGAATTTTGGAGCAGGGAACCTGAGCCCTCAGGACCTGTGTCTGCCTATCTCTCCAGCCTTCTCTTTGTCCTCCCCTCTTGCTCAGTCAGGGTCAATAAGCAAGAGCCCTCACATGCTGCCACCTTCCTGCACACCTGGTCTCCCTCATCTCCTGCCGTCTCATCCTTTCAAAACTCAGCTGAAGCTTCTGTTGCCTTCTCTCATCTCCATCCTCCAACTTCTCCTACCCAAAACCCTCAGGACGAGATGCAGCCCCTTTCCTGGTGCCCTTTTAATGTATTCTTTCTCTTCTAGCACTATCACTGTGTATAACAACTCTGAACTTACTTTCTGTCCCATCAAATCATCTTGAGGACAGAAATGTGGCTCTTTGCTTTGAATCCTGAGCTCCTACCACATACCTGCCAGATAATAGGTGTTAGATAAACATCAGCCAAGTAATGGCTTTCATTCCATATTTTCCAAAATTGTGTTCCATATTTATGAACATCTAAAAGAATCACCTTGCAAAAATTAGTGAAGATAATCAGACTAATTCTCTGGCTTTTTCAATAAATATTTAACATATAAGTGAACAGAACCATTCTGGAGATTATAATATACAAGGACTATTTATAGGAAGAACTAGGTCAATAATAATACTATCTCTTATATTGTGAAGGCCAAACACATGGGATAGGAGGGAAGTGTTGTGAAGATGCAGGAGTAGGGCTGCAGGCTGGAGGTCAGAGGAGTCACACAGGGGACGGCAAGGCTGTGAAGGAGGAGGAGAAACAGCGCCCAGCAGGAAGGGGCCTTGGAGGAGGGCGTGATCCTGGGTTCCCTGTGTAACGGTGAATTATTTTACTTCTCTGAAACCTAGGAATACTCATCCCCCTAGTCTTCCGGGTTTAAAGTAAGCCTAGATTAGAAACAGGCTACTCTTTCCTGGGCAGAGAAGGGGTTGGAGTTCAATTCTATTATTGATTTGGGGAGGAAAACATGAACAGTGGGGACCTACCTGCAGACTGCTCTTCCCTGGCGATGATAATGGCAGTCCGGGCAGCTTCTCGGTATTGTTTCAGGGCCATGTACAAGCGGAACAGGTACTTGGCATCCTGACACCCAAACCATTAGAGAAAAGTCATTTCCTTCATTAGCTAAGGGGAGAAACACCTAAAATTCTGCATTTCAATTAGAATCACATTCACTTTCCAGTAACTGAGGGTTGATATTATTTTTAAAAACCCAATGAATAAAGAATTAAATTATTTATCAAGTATTTACTCAGAATTTAACATTTGTTGGGTACTATTCTAAGTACTTGAGAAGTATTACCTTGTTTAAATCCTCACACCCTTCCTGGAAGGCACGACCATATACTAAACTCATGGATGAAAAACCAAAACACAGCAGGACCCTCCAGACGCAGGACATGAACCACAGTGACCTGACTTCAGAGTCTGTGTTTCTAACCCTGCTCCACAGAGGTATCCTCATGTGCTTGAAATTTAAATGTATTCTTAGTCAATGTACCAACTTTGCAAAATTTCAAACATTTTTACACCTATATAAATTTCTCTGGCCTATAAATTTTCTTTGGCCTTTGACCATTTTCCATTCCTTTCTCTTTAACTCTGGACAATTTCTAATACTTGATTCTAGTTTCCAGTACTTGATTCTGGTTTCCTGATTATTAGAATAAGGACACATTAAGGGTAAGTGGTTTGGAACAGTTTAAGGGCCTGTGCCCTTTGGCAGGTTAACACTCCCTGGGTCTCAATATCTTCATCTGTAAAATACAGGAAATGCCCTTGGGATCAGGATCACTACAATCCTCTCCAGCTGTGACATTCTAGTGCCTTCTACGATATAATGATTTTTAGGAAATATGTATTTGGTCATCTAGATGACTAACATATATTTCTCAGATATATTTCATCTTCATCCAAGGTTCCTAAAAATGCTTCATAGCCATAAAGGTGAAATCAGTGTCTTGTTATTAATGAAGGTGACTTCTGGGACCCACCCAAGGGTGGGGGCTTATTGTCAGGAAGACCAACCATGTGATTAAAGGGTTGAAACTGTCAGTTCTAGTCCCTAACCACTGGGGAGGGGAGAGGGGGTCGAGGTTGAATGAACCAATGGCTAATGAGTAGTCAGTCATGACTATGTAATTAAGCCTCCATAAAAACCCAAGAGGAGAGCTTTTTGGTCCTTTTCCCTTTTTGGAGAGTTTCTATGCGTAAAAAACCAAAATGCTTCTGTGTGCCACTGAGCCAGGCTCCAAGCTTCAAGAGGACAGAAGTTCCTTCTTCAGGACCTCGCCCTATGTATTTCTTCACCTGGCTGTTGATTTGTATCCTTTAACAAACTGGCAAACATAAGTAATGTTTCCCTCAGTTCTGTGAGCTGCTCTAGCAAATTAACCGACCCTAAGGAGGAGGTCACTGGAACAACCTGGGGCCTGCAACTGGCATCTGAAGTGGGGGTTGCGGGGAGCAGGCCTCTAGGCCTGAACCCTTAACCTGTAGAATCTGATGCTATCTCTAGGTGGATAGTGTCAGAATTGAGTTGGTGTTGTATATGGGGGGAATCTCCCCCTGCCAACATTGGAATTGAGTCAGTGAACCTATTTACCATCCAAATCAGTTACCCGACTTCCTTCACAAGCAGATTCCCTTAAACACCAAAGCAAAAGGGAAGAAAAAGTTCGGGAGCATAAAGGAGACTGTCCTCATCAGGACCGAGAGACCAATTTTTGCATGAACTCCAAAAGAGTCACATTTTTGAAAACCTTATGTTTATAGTGAATTACCTTTATGCTAAATATGATTTTTATTAATTGTCATAATTTTTTAAATAAGACCAAAGTATAGATTTTTAGGGATTAGTGCCAACTCATAGTTCTAATAAACATTTTTCATAGTTCCTGGAATATATAAAACTAACACCTGAGAAAAATTGTGGGTGGTGAGGGTTGTTATCTAGAGGGATGTGGCTACTTCCTAGGTGCAGTACCAGTTTCAGAGAGTGCATGTACATGGTATCCACTGGAATGCAGGCTCTGTCTGGAGACCTAAGGCTACATTCAGAGAGAAAATTTTATAAGTCTGTGATGCAAAAGCCATAATAGGTAGAAACAAGGCAGAATAAAGTAAAATCATAATAAAGACACTTAAAAATGCAAGCGAAGAAAACGTTTTCAGTACCTTAGGCATGCCATCACTCTCTCCCATAAGGTGATCTATCAGCTGGCTGGTCAGTAGTTCATCTTTGGCCTGACCAACCTGTTTAGGAAGAGAAAAATAACAGTAAATTCACCATCTTTAATCCAGAAAGAGTAGGGAAAGGGACAAATAATCTTCTAAGGAAAATAATAACCATTTCCTTAGCAGGAAATAATCTGCTCAGGAAAGGGAATAAAAAAATAAAAAAACCTACTGTCATATATCTGAAACATGATATAAGTTTAGAGTCTTTATTTATTTGTAGAGCATCTCTTAGTAAAAATCCACCCTTAGAAGCTATAGCTGGAAGGTGCTTTATCAAAATACCTTTTTTTCTCCATGCAGAGAGACTATACTTTTTGGATGTTTCGATAAAAACTTGAGGTCCATGACTATGACAGCTGGTGAATTAACGTCTTCAGCACAGGACCTGGGTCATGCAAGAGCACACCACCAAGTCATGTCCCAAGGAAACACACTGGCCCTCAACTATGTGTAACCTAATGTAGAAAGAAGGATGGCCCTAGGAGGCCAGAGAGTGCCGGCAGCTAGAAACGTGGGGTGTTCTGGAAAGAACCTGGGCCTGGAGGTCTAGATTTCAGAGTCATCTCCATAAAGGTCAGAGTTAAATCACTGATGTACTGGGTGTGTTGATCAGGAAAGATTATGTACCATATCGGAGGGTGGCAATGTATTTAATTTTAGTTAGCAGGAATAATTACTGACAAGATTAGGAAGTTTAAGATTCTTGTGTCTATAAAAAGGTGAACTATAAACACGACTGGAGCTCAACCAATGGGAACAGAGTGGCGCAGCACTGCCATCCTGTCGTATTAATGGTATCATGAGAGGAGCCACGGGAAAATGAAGGAAACTGTCATTAGGGACAGAGTAACACATGGCCTAGCTTGCTATACTTCAGGGAAAAGTATAAGGAGCAGTTTGGAAGTTATTGGTGCAGCAGAAGAAGGATGAGATCAGAGACTTGAGCATAGAAGAGATCACAGTGAACCTGTTGGGTGGAGAGGCTCTTTGGGCTGCAGAATCCCTACACACCTCACTGATGATGGTGGTGGTCAGTGCAAGCCAAGCTCTTAAAAATCTGTTGCCACTGCTATAAGGAAGGGATGCTGTAAGTAAGAGAAATGGTACAGCTTGTCATCTTGATGGAAGTGTGGATGGCTTTGGGTGAAGAAGCCAGTATGGAGTCTGGGGTCAGCCTGCCAGAGGTCAAAAGATTGCCTGTATGTTTAGAGAAGGTTACTCTTGGGACCTCAATAAGGATGAAAATAATACCTAACTCACAGAATTGTTTAAGGATTAAATTAGTCAATACACATACAGGGCTTGGACTGGTGCTAAGCAGATAGTGTTGTGAAATATAGCAAATAAAAAATACAGGACACCCAGTTAAATTAGAATTTCAGACAGATGAACACACCCAAAATGTTAGGATAAATGTAATGTAAGCCTGTAGGGAATAGATGTGGACACTCAGAATTAAAAGAAGAATGGAGATAGAATGCTGAGGAACAGTTACATTTAGGTGGAAGAAGAGAGAGTGAAGAGGCTGAGAAGGGACCGTTTGAGAAGTAAATGGAGGAACAGAAGAAGCAGTGTTCTAAGAGAGTAAGAGTTTCCGAAGTAGTATAACTGTGTAAAATACCACTGTAATGTGGACTAGTGTGAAGACTGAGAAAAGGCTTCTGTATTTAGCAAGTAAGAGATAAGCGGGGCCTTTTAGAAAAGGTTTATGGAACGGAGAAGGTAGAGGCTGAGTCCAAAGAGGTAAGGAGGGCCTCCAACACACATTCAAAACCTTGAGATGTAGATGATGGGAGTGAGATGGGCAAAGTATGAACATTTTTAAGATGTTCTCAAATAATTAAGAGGTTTGCTCTCTGTTGAGAATTAGCAGGTGAAAGTGCATAGACTGTGAAAAAAAGCAAGTCAGGGGAGAGGGTCTCAAGGTAGAAAGGAATGGAAGATTGTGAAGGAAATGTCATCACCTATTTAGTGCTTTCATGGAGCTGGGAGCCAACATGTATTCAACATATATTTACGAGTATCCACGATGTGTTTAAAACCCTAAAAATAGATGGGGCCCTTGAGGGGCTATTAATCTGAAGGGGGTTAACTGCAGTGGTAAGTGAGGTTCAAAGTACTTCGTGGATTCTAAGGATGGTGAAATTTCATCCAGAGGACAGTTCAGCAAGGTCTTCATAGGACGTGCCATGTGAGGTGGGTTGCATGTTGGGTAGGAGTTTGAAAAGCAGAGGTGCAGGAGGCAGGTGTTCTAGGTATAGGCGTCAGCAAGAGTGAAGGGACAAAGGAAGGGGGGCTCTGAAGTATTCAGGTAAAGGTGGGCAGTTTTGCTATAGCACAGGGTCAGACCTAAAGGAGTGTAACAGGCAATTTGGTTGGAAAGAAGACTTAGGTTTAAGTATGACCTCTATTAACTTTCTATTTGGGTGTCTTTAGGTTAGTGATATCATATCTGGGGCCTCAGTCTCCTCATCAATAAAATGAAAGGTTAGACTGGATTACATGCAGGAGTATCTAAGATTCTGTGATCATGAAAGACAGCTTGGGAACAAACTAGGAGGCAATAGTGGGGGCTATAAAGGTTCTGCATTTAGAGAATAAAATGATTCAAAACTGGACTTCAGAAGAAACATTATCCAGTAGTGAAGTTCAGAAGTTCAGAATGAACTTGTCTGAATGAACTAATCCCAATAATGGATAATAAATACAAATACATGGTTTTACAGACTACATGTCTCTGACATTAATATAATTTAACAAAATATAGCACAATAGCTAGAAGTAGGTACTGAAGGATTAAAGAATACCATAAAAGGAGAAAAATTTGATAGCTGCAAAGGCCTTCTATAATTTTGTCTGATATTCTTTTAACTCCTGTGAGAAATGATCCCACTTTCATCTCAACCATGAGATTCCAATGCAGCTTCAAATTCAGATACTCTGGGAAATTAATAGTAATTTTTGTGTCACAATAAAAATGCAAACTT
This sequence comes from Manis pentadactyla, assembly GCF_030020395.1. Lineage (NCBI taxonomy): Eukaryota > Metazoa > Chordata > Mammalia > Pholidota > Manidae > Manis > Manis pentadactyla. The sequence goes on along the minus strand of NC_080023.1, from coordinate 32,613,001 downwards.
TCTTACTGAAAAGCCTTAGAAACAATCATCAACTCAGAAGCAGTGAATATTCCTAGCACCCAAATTATGGTTTCTAAATAATACTTTTCACTAAAAGGAACTAGAATTCCTTAGAGAAATGGCTGATTCCAGGCCCAGAGCAAGAAATGGGATATGGCCATGAAATTAGGAAAGAAAAAGAAATAAAAGGCATCCAAACGGTAAAGGAAAAGGTTTAATTCTCTTTTTTAAGATTACATGATACTATATATAGAAAATCCTGAACAATCCACCAAAAAACTTTTAGAATAAATTTTTAAAAGTTACAGGAAAGAAAATCAATGTACAGAAATCTGTGGTGTTTCTATACACTAATAACAAAATGTCGGAAAGAGAAATTAAGAAAACAATCCCACTTATAATTGCATTAAATAATAAGAATAAAATACCTAGGAATAAATTTAACCAAGGTGAAAGATCTGTACACTGAAAACTATAAGACACTGATGAAAGCAATTGAAGACAGTCAATGAATGGAAAGATATTCCATGTTCATAGATTAGAAGAATTAATATCGTGATAATGCCCGTACCACCCAAAGCAATCTACAGATTCAATGCAATCCCTCAAAATTCCAATGGCATATTTCATAGAACTAGAACAAATAATTCTAAAATTTGTATGAAGCTACAAAAGATTGAATAGCCAAAGCAATCTTATGGAAGAAGAACAAAGGTGGAGGTATCACGCTCCCTGATTTCAAACTATGCTACAAAGCCATAGTAATCAAAACAGTATGGTATTGGTACCAAACACACACACAGGTGAATGGACCAGAACTGAGAGCCCAGATATAAACCTACACATATACAGACAGTTAATCTATGACAAAGGAGCCAAGAACATACAATGGAGAAAGGACAGTCTCTTTAATAAATGTTGGGAAAACTGGACCACATGCAAAAGAATGAAACTGGATCATTTTCTTATATTATGTAAAAAAATTAACTCAAAAAGGATTAACGACTTGAATGTAAGACCTGAAACTATAAAATTCTTAGGAGAAAACAGGTGGTAAGCTCCTTGACACCAGTCTTTGTGGATCTGACTCTACTGGCAAGGGAAACAAAAGCAAAAATAAGCAAACAAGACTACAACAAACTAAAAAGCTTCTGCACAACAAAGGAAATCATGACAAAAACAAAAAGATAACCTATTAAATGGGAGAATATATTTGCAGACCATATATCTGATAAGGGGTTAACATCCAAAATATATAAAGAACTCACACAACTCATGACAACAACAAAAACCTGATTTCAAAATTGGCAGAGGAACTGAATAGTCATTTCTCCAAAGACAACACATAGTGGCCAACAGGAACATAAAAAGATAGCTGACATTACTAATTACTAGGGAAAGCAAATCAAAACCATGATGAAATATCACTTAACACCTTTTAGAATGGCTATTATGAAAAAGACAAGAAATAACAGAATGGAGATTTCTCAAAAATTAAGAACAGAACTATATGGCCTGGCTATTCCACTTCTGAATATTTAAAGAATATAAAAACACTAATTCAAATAGATATATGCACCCCTATGTTCACTGCAGCATTATTGACAATAGTCAAGATATGGAAACAACCTAAATATCCACTGATAGATGAATGGATAAAGAAGATGTGACATATTTCTACACTGCAATACCACTCAGCCATAAAAAAGAAATCTTGCCTTTGTAACAACATGGATGGACTGATGTGCTAAATGAAATAAGTCAACAGAGAAAGACAGATACCAAATGATTTCACCCATATGTGGAATATAAGAAAAAACAAATGAACAAACAAAATAAAACAAAATAAACTCAAAGATACAGAGAATGGACTAGTCATTACCAGAAGGGAAAGGTTTGGAAGGCAGGTGAAACGGGTGAAGGGCATTAAGTGCATGGTGATGGACGGTAGCCAGAGCTGTGGTGGTGATCACTTTGCGATGTACACAGAGGTCAAATTATAAAACTGAAATTAAAAAAAACAAAACAAAAATACATGAATCTGTAATATCTTGTAGGTGAGAGCAAGGAAGCTATCAAAGATGAACAGAAGAATTGTGTCAAAAGGCAACAACAGTCAATCTAAAGGGACATTTGGAAATCAAAAATATCAATTGCAATGGATTGAAATACATCAAATATGCTAAAAATCTATGAGTTCATAATGATTATTAAGAACAAAAGATCACCTCTGGAGATCACCTTTGGAGGGTGCTTGGGAACTAACTTGTTATTCTTAAAACTAGTAAATAAAGGAGAAAAAAATGAAGTATTTACTCTACTTTTCCTTAATCTCAGGGTAACCAAATAGCTGATGTGGAATTCAGAAGAATGACAGGATTAGAATATCACCATTTTGCAACCCCTAATAAAATAAAGAATCTAGGTAAAAAATGTTAATGGCTGCTGAAATCATAAGGTGAAAGGCTGATGGGAAACCTTATAACGGATGCATCAGGCTCATCACACCAAAACCTAATAATAGAGTTTAACACCATAAAATATGAGAATAAAAAATCCGTATGTTGAAGCCCTAGCACCCAACATTTGGAGATGGGTCTTTGGTAGATACTTAGGGTTGTATTAGGTCATGAGGCTGGGCCCTGCATGATGGGATTAATGGTTTTAGAAGTGAAAACAAGAGATCTCTCTCTGCTTGCACACACCTAGGAAAGACCATTAAAGAAATAGTGGGAAGGTGGCCTAAAAGCTAGGAAGAGACCCCTCACCAGGAACCACATGGACTGGCCCCTTGATCTTAGACTTCTCAGTCTCCAGAACTGAGAAATAAATTTCTGTTGTTCAAGCCCCCCATCTGTGGTATTTTGTTATGACAGTCTGAGCTGATTAAGACATGGGCCTAATGAGATGATGAAACAGGAAGCAGACAGCACCATCTATGAAGTCATTTTTCTAAAAATATCAAACCTATTTCTGATCAAGCATCTAGATTTAATTAGTAGTTAGTGGGAAATACAGGATGTAGGAAAAGAAATTAAACTATACCACAAGGGTACACCCAAATAAATCTAAATGTCAGAAATTCCTCAGGACAAATGACCTGTTATCTTAAATAAATGGCTAGGGGTGAAAGAGTGGGGAAGAAGGGGAAAGGGGAGGGAAGAGATATTAAAACGAAACTTATTCTTAAAGAACATATAAACTAAATGCAATGTAAGGAGATTTTTGGGATACTGATATAAACTAACCAAATATGATAAAACATTTATGCAACAGCTGGGGAAATTTGCACCTTAACAAAACACTGGATAATGTCAAGAAATTATTGTTGGAGAACCTGGAACCCTCATACATTGCTGTTGAGAATATAAAATGGTGTAGCTGCTTTGGAAAAGTTCGATAGTTCCTCAAAATGTAAACATAGAGTTAACATATGGCCTAGCAATTCCACTCACAGGTATACACCTGAGAGAAATGGAAACATATTCCACACAAAAGCTTGTACACAACTTGTAGCAGCAGCATTATTCATAATTGCCCAAAGTAGAAATAAACCATAGTCTATCAACTAATGAATAAACACAATGTCATATAACTGTACAATGGAATATTATTCAGCCATAAAAAGGAATGAAGCACTGATACATACTACAACATGGTTGAACCTTGAAAACATTTTCTAGATGAAAGAAGCCAGACATAAAGGCCATATATTGTATGATTCCCATTTATATGAAATGTCTAGAATAAAAACCATAGACAGAAAGTAGAATACATAATACATGTAATATAGTAATTCAGATAGTGTTGGTATTGGTATAGGATGAACAAATCAATAGAAGACAATAAAGAACCCCAAACCGGATTCACACATATATGGTCTTTTCATCTATGACAAATGCTCCATGGTATTTCAGTGGGGAAAGGATGGTCTTTTGATAAATGGTGCTGGATCAACTGGCTATCCATATGGAAAAGAATGCTTCCTGACTCCTCCCCCTTACACCATACACAAAAAATTATTCAGGATGGGCATAAGCCTAAATAATAAAGCTAAAAAATCAAATCTCTAGAAGAAAACATAAGAGGAATATCTTCATGACTATGGGATAGGCAAAGATTTCTTAAATAGGACTAAAAAGCACTAACCATAAAAGAAAAGATTGGACTTCATAGAAATGTAAGAATTTATTTTAATCAACATACCACTAGGGAATATAAAGGCAAGCCATGGCTTGAGAGATTTTTACAATATACATCTGATGAAAAGACTTGTACCGAAAATACATAATAAAGTCCTACAAATCAGTTAGAGTAAGATGAGATGATACAACTAAAAACTAGAATAAATATTCATGAACAGGTACTTTACTAAAGAGGGTATTAAGATGGCTAATAATCATTATGAAAAGGGGTTCAACATCATTAGACTTTAGAAAAATGAATTAAAGCCATAATGAGATACCACTACACATCTATTAGCATAGTTACAATGAAACAGACTGATACGTGTTGGCAAAAATGGGGAGGAACAAATTCTTTTACATTGTTGTTAGAGTGTAAATTGGCACAACTACTTTGAAAAAAAATATTTAGTAGTACCTACTATTGCTAAAAATACATAATACTCTATGACCTAATAATTATCCTCCTGGATATATACCCAATAAAACTCAGTACTTATATCCACCAAAAGACATGAAGAGCTTTATGGCAACTTAATTCATAATATGCCCAAACTGGAGACAACCCAAACGTCCATTAACAGAATAACAGGTATATAAATTGTGGTTATATATAGTTCTATAGTGGAATAGATCTGTAGTGGAATACTTCAGCAATGAACAGGAATGAACTACTGTTACATGCAATAACATAGATGCACTGCAGACTTAATGTTCATTGAAAGAAACTGGACACAAAAGAGTACATATGTATGACTGCATTTATAAATAGATAAAACCAATCTTTAAGGATGGAAGTCAGAATTGTGGTAACCCTTGGTAGGGGATATTGACTGGGAGGCAACATGAGTGAACCTTCTGGGGAGCTACAAATGTTCTATTGCTTGATCTGGGTTAAAGTTACAGAGGTGTACATATATGTATGTACATACATGAAAAAAATGAGTTGTATACTTAGGATTTGTGCACTTACTGTGTATGTAAGTTACACCTAAAGCAAGCCCAAAGGTTATCTTTTAAAGGTAGAGTTTATATCCACAAATGAAATGAAGTCTGTGATTTGCTTTAAAATAATACAGGGAAAGGGGGTGGGGGTATGAATAAAATAAGATGAGCCATGTGTTGATAGCTGTTGAAGTTAGATGATGGGTGCAGGTAAGTGTGTTACACTGGTCTACTTTTGTATATGTTTGGAAATTTTTTCATAAAGTTTTAAAAAATATTGCTGTTTTTGAAAGTTTTATTACAGAGTTTACTTACAGTTTCAATTGCCATTTCTATTGCTGCATTATCTTCTGAGCCTGGACATTTCAAGAAGTGTTTAAGAGCCTATAAGGAGAATTGTATAGCAATTAAAATTTTTCAGACTGCTTTCACATTGGAAAAAACAAAGCTTTCACACAAAGGAATCTGTGAAAGCATTTTCATGTCAACCAGGGGCTTGCACAGTTTGGGTCTTAAGATACATACTTTTAAAAGGCTGAGTTTAGTTTTAGAACATGGAAGGATTCAGTTAATCCTCTAAGAATCTGTTTATGATTTCTGATGAAATGAAAATGAAAAATGTGTCCATTTTCAGTTACTTATTCATTCAACAAAGATTTACTGACAACCTGCTACTTTGTATATGAGATTATGCTAGATGCTATGGGGAATACTAGAAAGGATATAATATGGTTCTTCTTTTTGTATTATGTACAATCTAATTGGGCTGATTTGTGTGATGTGATGACACTATAAGGAACAAATTACTTTAAGTCTTAATTATTTAGTTCCTTAGCACTAGACCACCACATCTACAAAGAAATTTAAAGTTATAAAAGCTTAAAAGACAAATGGGCCAGTCATTTTTATATGTGCTCTGAGAGAAAAGATGATTAAACATGGGGGTGACCCCAAAAGTATCACAAGGAAAAAAGGACTTGAAGATGAACAGGTCTGTGGTAGGACAGAGGGGAATCTAGATGGAGAACAAGAATGGGAGAGGCTAGGAGGAATGAAGGATTATCCTGTGGAAATGGCTGGGCAAGACTGGGAAGTTCAAGCTGGTTGATCAAATCGTGGAAATTCTCTAAGGAGTTTGGACTTTATCCAAGAGGCCAGAAGCAAATTGGTGGTCTGAAGGCTGACTTCCCACACAGCCATATTTCTTTGGCCAGCAAGGTATTATACTAATATCTTGGGCCTGTATTTTAAAACTGGGAGACCCAGACTTTTGTGTCTCATATGATTTGGCACTACTGGGCCCAAATTTATGAATAGCAACAGTTTTCTAGAGGTAAGCAGTAGCTGCTCCCTTCAGACAATACAAGTGTCATCCAGCTGTTCCTGTCCTGTCACACAATGAATGAACAATGTACCTCACACCTTCACTTATTTTTGTCCCTTCTTTAATACTGTAACTCCTGCTTTAGGGGCTCTTTAGGAATGAAGTACCATTGGGCAACGTGAAAAATGAACAAAAATGAAGGATGAGTTATAGGGGGAGAAACTAAAAGTAGGGAAAATAGGTAACTACAATAATCTGAAGTGAGGTGACCCAGGTTTGGATTCAGCTGATGGTCGTTGGAATGAAGAGACAAATGTCTGAGACAGTATGTCGGGAGAATGTGATCGGGGGTGGGAGACAGGGAGATTGTAAAGGTGACTCCAAGACTTCGAATCTGGGTGTCTGGGAGCATTAATATATTTTTAAATACTTCCTAAAATCATTCTTCTGGAGTCCAGTATATGTTTTCTTGGCAAATACTAACCCGTGAATATTGGCCACACAGCAAGAAGAATTTTCCAGCCTGAAAATGTCTTTTTTCTCCTTCAAAATATAAGGCAATGCTTTGATAGTCTTCATTAGTGGTGTCTTCAGAACCTAAAACAGAAGTTCATTGAGTAAAATATCTGAAAACTTGTTTACCTTCTATTGCTGACCTACAAATAAGACCTAAAAACAGGTGATCTAAAAATAGGTGATTAAAAACTTTTAACAGCAAATATCAATGTTATCCATGTCTGTTTTCATCACAAAACATATTCATCATAATTACCCCAAATATCAACTGTGTTTCATCTTCTTTTCACTGTAAAAGGAAATTAGTGATGAAATTATGAAGCTTTTCAGAAGATGGGAGACTGACGAAAATTAGGCTTGGGGTGGATTAAGGATTGTGCATTGAGCATTGACTCCCCTGTACAGAATTTTATTGTTGTTAACAACCATTTGATCAATAAATATGAGAGATGCCCTCACAAAACAAAAAACAACAACAACAACAAACAAACAAAATATATATATATAAACACACTTCCAATTGTAAAATAAATAAGTAACAGGGATGTAATGTATAGCATAAGGAATATAGTCAAAATATCGTAACAACTTGGTATGGTGATAGCTGGTACCTAGAATTATCATGTATATAAATGTTGAATCACTGTGTTGTACACCTGAAACTAATGTGATACTGTGTGTCAACTACCCTTCAATAAAAAATAATCATCCAGGAAAAAAAAAAAAAAAGATTATGAAGCTTTGTGGGAACCTAGGTTACGATTTGACATTACCTTTAGGAACTTTTATCGTTTGTTAAGAGTCTTAATCTCATTTCCTAAAACAACAGGGACAACTACGACTCTAACCTGAACCATAATTTGCCTACTTTCAGAATAATCAGAAGCAAAATGAACCACAATACAAATATAATCCATTTCCTTTTCTTATAATGCCTGGTTTAAACAATAGTCTTTATGTATTTGTCAGACTAGTAAGGAAAATGACATTCAAGTGGCCCATAAATGCTATTTAAAGATATTTACTGTTTTTCTTTTGGTTTTAGGCTTAAATATATTAAGCACAGAGGAAGAAGGACCTTAGAGCTGCTGGAGTTTCAATTCATTGTTAACATCTACGTATGGGAATTGAAGACCTAGTAGGGTAAGTATAACAGCCCTGAGCCTCCTGCTCAAGGCAGACACGTAGTTTATGAGAGAGGTGGGTAAAGAAAGGTAGAGAAAAGTGTGTGTGGTGTTTTGGGGGTGGGAAAGTGTATGTGTGTGTGTGTGTGTGTGATTTAGGATAAGCCACATCCTTTTGAAATTAGAAAAACTTAACATGCTTTAGTGCAATGGTGATTTTAGGAAAAAAATGTCACCTGTTAAGTTAAACATTAATAATTCTAATGTTGCTTTTATCTGTACTTCCTTTTTTCTTTAGCTCTTTATTCTCTCCAATTATCTGAGTAACTTCCTAAGATATTAGAAGATGCTTCTAATTATTTCTTCCCTTGAAGACTGAAAAAAACTTTCTCATGAACCCTATTGTCAACCTTTATGGTCATTTTGTGAATTTTAAAAACCAAAATAACATAAAAGGAGGAATGTTTAATGATTTCACATATATGAGGTATTTTGAATAGTCAAAATCATAGAGATAGAAAGTAGAACAGTGGTTAGTAGGGTAGTAGGGGTTGGGGCTGAGGGAAATGGGGAGTTATTGTTTATTGGGTACAGAGTTTTAGTTTAGGAAAATGAAAAAGTTCTGGAAATGTATGCTGGTGATGGTTGCACAACAATGTGGACAACTTGCTGTGGCTAAACTATACATTTAAAAATGGTTAAAATGGTAAATTTATGTTACATATATTTTACCACAATAAAAACAAAATGAAGCAAAACAACGCAAAATAATATTATGTGTCACCCATAAAATGAAAAATTAAAAATGTCAGTAATTCCTAAGAGTAATTGCAAACATGGGAAGAAAACCTATAAGCAGATGTTCTCAGAATATGAGATCTCTATTGGACTTTCTTCTGAAAAACCACATCTTGTATATATCACTTCATCAAAGTAATCATATATTCTTAATTTGTAACTCAATTTTAAAAACTGATGAAAACATTTACTCTTTCAAAAATCATTCTGTTTTTCCCATCACCTTCACTTTGGAACCCTGCTTTACCTCGGGTTGATAAATAGTAGGATTTGGGAACTCTGATCTCTCTTGGAAGTCACTCAAAAAAAAATCTTACATTTGAAAATGATCTTACCTTTAAGGTGACAGCAGGAATCTTGAAATCTAACAAGTAACACAGATATGTGCATGTCTGGGCATAAATGGTATACTGCCTGTGTTTATGGGTGCACCAACCTGATAATTAGGTCATAAGAGTCAAAGTGTCTCTGTAATAAAAATCTTTAAGAGAAATTAAGGAAAACAATGATACTTACCAATAATGTCTGCATAGATTTCCATTTTGTTGTGTTGCTGAGCCAGTGTGAAAGCTTCATTATTACATTTGGACATGACAAGAAACTGGATGGCAGACCCATAGTCACCTAACTGTAGGAAAAACCTAAAATAAAGCACCTTAATTAGCTTGACTCATTTAAAAAAATAAGCGTGTCATTTACAAAATTAAAATCCTTCTCAACCATGAGAAACCATCTACAGATAAAAATGTATTAGTTAGGTAAACTGCAGTTCTACACTATCTGCTCATACTTGAAAAACATATATGCTGACCACAACAAACAGCTTTTTGGATTTTAACAGTTAGACCTAATAAAAAATAAATATTCCATTTGAATGTATTTATTTGATATGGGGAAGTATTTCTGGAAGTCCAAAAATAATGCATTATGTATAAGCCATTACCTGGCTACCATTTTGGCTCCATCCAGAGACTGGGTCTCTCTGACAATACTGACAGCCTTCTCAGGGTTGTTGAGGTGATCCAGGTAGATGCGGATGACACTGTTCCACTGTTTTGCAGTCTCATAAGCCACAACAGCTTCTTTGTATCTGTAGGAAATACTTAGTTCAGACGAGCTTTCTTAACACTGCCACATTTTAGGGAAAAATGTCAATAAATATTTGGAACACTTTTATCTATGATTAATGGTGGTTGCTTATTTTTCTTGAACTTCTTTGTCCTTCATCAGAAAGAATACCAGGAACCATCTCACTAAAATGTGTTCCTTTTAGGGGCTTGATAAACTAACAGTAAAATACCAATACTGAATTGTGTTTCTCATATATGTATAACTTTTTACATTTTACTGTTTTTTGTTTCTTTTTTTTTTTTTTTTGAATGGTAAGACTGTAATAGTAACATAGGCTTATTTTAGCAAATAGGAAACAGAATTTTTCACAATTAGGGATACCCCTTATTGGTGATATATAAAATCATTGAGTGTCAACCTCTAGATGGAGCTCAAGACTTCCCCTCAGTCACCACTAGTTCTCTAGGTCCTTCTATTTCAAGCGGACATTTAGTGTTTATTTCCTAAGGTTACTTTTCCAAAAGTAGAGTGTATTAACCTTTAAAAATCTCTTAATAAATGTTGCCAAATGACTTTCTAAAGGCTATAGAAATTTATACTCCCATCAGTCGTCCATAACAAGTATATTTGGACAGTATGGTTATTAGTTAAAAATAAATCTTTCCCAATATGGTAGGTTAAAATGATATACTGTTGCTTTATTTAATTGCTATTAGTGAGACAGAACTTTTTCATGTTCACATGAAAGAAAGTTCACACTTGTCTTTAGTCCATTTCCTTCTAGTGCCTTGAGTTTCTCATATTAAGTTGCAGGAAATCCTTGTATATTTAGGATATTAATTATCTGTTGCTATATTTTAATGGTGTTTGGCAGCTTAAACAGTGCAGTCATAGGTGTGGAATTCATGTGCCTGCACTATTCTCTCCCTCTGTATCCTCAAGTTATCCTCCTTTACAATGACTATCACTTAACTTCATTTTCATGACATATCATATCAAAATATCATCTTCTAGTATTTACCCCTCAAATAAAAAGAGACAGTAGTCTATACTTGAATAAATGAAGGATTCACTGAGGTACATAAGGCCGGGGGAAATTTAATAGTCTGGCACTTCAGGCCAGGGGACAGGTAAAGATGTTCTCTTCCTCTGCTTTGACTTTCTTAGAGGGTTGCAAATATCAATGATTAATTTATCCAACTTACTTTAAATTTGTACATTTGAGAAGCTGTACATACCTTCCATCTGCTTCTTTAGCTTTGGCATACTGCAAGTGAATCTTTGGAGAAGAAACATGAGGCAGAAGCTCACCAACTTTTGCCCTAGAATGCAGGTTTGGGAGAATACTGTCGGCATCTTATTCATGCCACAAGTAGCTTCCTACAATGAGATGTTAGTTTTGAGTATTCAGACACAGTTATTGATCTTTAAAAATCTCTTGGCTCTTACAGGTAAAAGCAGATTTCACTGCTTTTTCTTTGACATATTCCTCTGCCCAACCCCCCACACCCCCTCCAGCCCATGGGAAAATGAAGGTTAGTTCTTTAATTCTTTGGAGGCAATAAGGCTTTTTTTCCCTAGTAATTTGATCAGGGAGGTCCCCACACCAAACCAATAGAATGTGCTATTCTTTGGAAAAAGAACTATTAATATGAACTCATATAAGAAAGGAGAAAAGGAAATGGAGGGCAGGCCCATACAGGGAGAACAGGACGTACAGGTAGGAGCAGCAGCAAGGAAACAAGCGGGAACAGACCATCAGGAACCATTCATTTCCACACCAGGTTTCAGCAAATTCTTACCAGTTCTTACAGCGAATGTAAACAGATGCTGCTTTGTCATAGTAGAGACCCTTCTCATACAGTTGGGCTGCTTCTGAATATTGCTAAAATGATATGAGAATATTAAAATACTGAATTTATTATGTATAAGACCTCATGGATATTTATGCATAGAAAAGTATACCTTCATATTCTCCAGTATGGCTCCACAGTCTCTTTTAAGGGCCCTGCTGGGATGCTTCAGGGCCTGGTTAACGCCTCGGCGTATTTCTCCCATTCTTATGGACATCTGGGCCACTCCAGCCAGACACACTTCATCATGTTCCTGTAATTATAAAGTAAATACCTAAAAATCAGACCCTATCTTAAAATGATGTATTTCAGCCAAACAATTAATTTATATCTAAAATGAACACAAAGGTTATGGTTAACTTCCATTAATTCCTTCAGGCAAATCTCAAGATTTTGAAATAACACTGAATCTTTTTTTTATAAATCATCTGCTACAAAGTTTTATTTTGTTCTTCAAAAGTCTAGACCTTTTATGCTTAAGAACAATTTCTACTACTTCTTATCATAATGCCCTGCATATCTTTGTATGTCTTCTTGGTATAAAATTTTATGTAAGAAGTAATACACTGGATACACAGCATAAATGTTAGGAATAAAATTCAGAGAAAAACAATTTATCAAATTGAAGATTTCTCTACTAGGCATGATTAGACATTAAAAACTTTACTTAAAATTGTTAAATTCATTAAAAATAATTAAATAACTTTTCAAATAATGAATCTGTACTAGTAAAACATAGTATAAGTTTATGTGTTATGTAAAGCAGCATACCTACTGGAACATTCTGTGATGAAGGAAATGTTCTGTATCTGCCCTGTCCAACATGGTAGCCAGTAGCCACAAGTAGCTACTGAATACTTGGAATATGCTTAGTGTGTCAGAGGAAGTGAATTTTAAATTTTATTTAGTTTTAAATAATTTAGTCACGTGTGGCTGTTACTATTTGATAATGCAGATAGTGAATGAACTAAAAGAGATATAGCCAAAGAAAATGTCAAAAACCCATGATATAAATGAGCAAAGGATGTAATCAGACAATTCATAAAAAAGTATAATTGGTCAATACAGAAATAAAATATGCTCAACTTCACTAATAAACATATAAAATGAAATTTACATATATTTTGCTTATCAAATTGGTAGAGATAAAATTATTGATAACATTCAGTGTTGCTGAGAATGTGGGAGAAAAGGACACTTTCTTATATGACTGACAGTTTGTATGTATCACTATATTTCCTTTTGGAGAGAAGTTTAGCAATATAAAAAATTTCAAACCTACATTTTATGATCTAGAAATCCTACCTGTAAGAATATATCTTTCAGGAATACTATCTTAGGTAGCTAAAAATACATATACTACACAGAATATTCAGGCAGCATTTTGATAGTTAAAATAACAAAAATAAAAACTGTAATTTGACAAGGAAGTAGATGAAAAAAACTATAGTACATCCAGACAATGGAATATGAAAGCTCTTATAAGATTAGAACAGAGTCATATGTATTGACTTGAAAAGACCACAAGAAAGAAAATGATGTTTTTCACAGAATGGATTCTCAGTTGATCACTGCTAATTGAAGAGAGATGATTTCATGTTTAGTAAAAATCCATATTACATACATATTTGTATGCTTAGAAGAGATTCTGGATAGAAATACATAAAATCATTGACAGTGGTTATCATTAAGGGGTGTGGATGGAGAAGAGAACACAGGATTCTCATTTTTCTGTTAACATGGACGAATTTTTTAATTGACTATAATGAAATTGTATTACTGTTGTAATAAACATGCTAGATATAAAACAGAAAATAAAAAGATTTTCAATCTTTACAAGACATCACCTAACTTAAAAATACATCAAATTTTATTGCTGTATAGGAAAATTTAGTTTCTTGAGCTAAAATTCCTGGGATGGACAATGGGCTGGAATAGTCGATAAAGTACATACTTTCCAGGTTCATCATAAAAGATACAACATTAGAGATGAAATGTCAGAATGAAAAGTGAATTCTGGACTGGGAATTCACTGTCAAAGTGATTACTGAAATGATTTAAAATAGTAAAAGGAAAAAAAAGGAAGAGTAAAGGAGTAGAAAGTTGCTTGTGACAATCATGGTTAGCCTGTAAGTGAAAGGGATAAAAAACTTATTCCCAACCTTAATAAGCTTATATTTAATAAACTTATAAAACATGTCTTTTTCAGACTAACAGAAATATTATTATCTTCAGTTTTTAAAGAGTTTATAAAGTGTTTTTAAATGATTTAACTATATCCTTGCAAGGTTGTTAAAAAACAGAAAAAAAGGCTCACATACTAGATATTAAATACAATGCAAATAAGATGATTTTTTAAATGAAACTGACAACAAACCTAAAGGTAATCATGCTTATCTTATTTTTATTCAATGTTACCTTATTATCACCTGTTATTCCTTTCTCATAATGAGCCAAAGCATTTACATAATCACCCCTGAAAGAAAAATTAGAGTGAATTTTAATATATATTTAAGTATCTGATTTACATACACAAGAGTTAAAAGATCTTCATCACTAGTTGCTTGAGCTCACAAAAGATGTTACATGTAAAATCTATATATGCAAGCATTTTTTCAAGTGCAGTCCATTATTATTCCAGTACTTTAAAAATAATTATTAAGCTGGATTATGCTAGACTACAAGGTACTTACTTTCTAGTATTCTAGGTATTTGGGGGAGCTATGTTACATTTTATGGGACACTTGGTTAATTATCTCCTTTGGGGCACTAAATGACAATCATGTTACCATTAAAAACAAATGTATCTTCCAAAGGCCCAATATTTATAAGTAGACTATGTGCTAAGAGAATTTGGGTAGAAATAGAGGAACACGCTGAGGATTACAGTGTATTACAGGCCCTGGTTCTTACTCTGAAAAGAAGTGTTACACATAATATAAATAATAATACTCCCTGTTCCCATTACTGATGCTAACATTGATCTGCACATCCAGATGACATGCTGCTTATCTCCAATTGTTTTTACTATTTGGGACAGAATAGATCAGTGATTTGTCTAAGACCCATTTGGAGATCATCTTCCTCTAAGAAACCATGTCCCAAATAATAAATTAATCAGCTCTGAAAATGGCATTGAGGTCCACTTGAGCTCCACCTTATCAGTTGAGGCAAGCTATTCAACCTCTCTAAGCCTCACTCATCTGTTGGTGCACAAGGAATTTTTTGGAAGAGAAGCTGTACTGCTCATTGAGAACTCTGTTTTGGACAACCCAGGGTTTCATGGTGAGCAGTGTTCCTAAGCAGAAACTTCTAATAATATTTGGACCCAATTAACTCAACAAAGCTAGAGATGTCTCCTGACAACAGGAACAACAGTTCCTCCTTTAGAAGCCTGAAGTTTTCCCTGAGGAAGCCCAATAGAAGATGCTAAATTAATATTTTGGAACTCTCACTTTATTTTCGCGATTTTAGTTTATTCACCTTAGTATTTTATTTTGGAGCTCATATGGATCTAGCTCATTAATTTAATCACAGACTAGAGAACTAAATCCCTCCCACAGTTGATGGACTGGCTCTGCTTTGACCTAATCAAGGTCTTGATTACGCAATGAACCAGACTTAGAATTCAGCACAGGCTGAGGGCATCAGATGTCAAAATCAGCAGCTGGTGGCTACTAGGATATTGATGATGAGGGGATAATACCTAGTTAGTTACCATTGTCACAAGTAAACTCTCCTAACAATTGGGGGCTGTGGTGTGTGTCTAGATCAGGGTAAGGAGTCAGCATACAAATAACAGGGTAAGTTTTGGGAGTTGGTGGCTTCATGGTCAAGTATTGAGCAGAAAGGTTAAAAAATACTGACAAGAAAGCATAGGCTTTCAGTTGGCCTCAGCACATGTGACTATAATGAGATAAAGGCTGAGAGTTTGAAGGTACAAAAGCTTCTGTTACCTTGAAAGAAGAGAAAAATCAAATCTTTTGCATGTTCACTAGGGTGTTGTGCTTGGACAGGATATGGTGGGTCATCCCCAAAGTAATAATCCTTTTCTCTTCAACACAGACATTTTGTACTCTAAGACCCTGTCACCCTAAGGACAGAGATGAAGGGCCAGGACACTGGAGCCTTGTCCCTTGTGTAATGCATGCACTAAGATTTCAATTTGTCCTTTTTAATATGTGGATTTAGTTTGTAAGGGGCAGAAATGTAACAAATTTAAATCAGGATTGACTAAGAAGAAATAAAATCTCCAAAACTTTTATTTGCAAAATATAAAATTTCAAATAAGGGGATTAAGAGGTACAAACTTCCAATTATAAAATAAGTAAGTCGGGGTAAAGATTTAATAATATGGGTAAGTGTTGAACCACTGTGTTGTATCTTTGAAACCAACATAAGATTGTATATCAATGATACTATAATAAAAAATAAATAAATAAGTCATGGAAATGAAAAGTACTGGCAATAACAACTTTGTATGTAATAACTTTGTATGGTGACAGATGGTAACTACATTTATTGTGGTGAGTATTTCATAATGTATAGAATTGTTAAATTACTATGTTGTACACCTGAAATTAATATAATATTGTATAACATCTGTACTTCAATTAAAAATAAAAATTTTTTAATTAAAAAATTAAAATAAGGTATCCTGGTTATAAATGAAAGAGTACTTTTTGGTAGAATAACTTCTATAACTATAATTTGTGTCTCAATAACCTCAATGAATCCAAAGTCTACATGAAAATAAAGTGGAACTATATAAAAATGTTTTAAAAATGTTAGAATCATATTTTCTTTGTTCAAAGACCAATCTTTTTCTACATTTAACTTTTAAAAATTGGATTGTTTCTTATAATAAATGTCAAGAGAAAGTGTCCAGTTGTGATGTAGTTGTTATTACACATACATATGTGAAGTTAAATTTGCAAATACATCATTCATTTATTGTCTCTGCAGATATTTGCATTGGTAACACTAACTATGGCTGAATTGAGCTTAAAACTGGATCTTGAATGCCTCTAGAATTACATTTTTATGCAACATTGAAATGAAATGTAAAGTCTGTCAATTAAGACTACTGACATTTAAGACTAGTAATTAAAGCACTAGAAAATTCTAAATCTCTTGGAATAGGTTATGGAATTTGCAAAGGTAGCAGAGATTTGTAAAACATGAAGGATTATTACTCAAGCACTACCTGTGAAAACGTTCTGGCTTGACTTTCAACACTAATTTTTTTTCCAGAAAAACTGCAATTTTAACCAAACAGAAGACACAGATGAAAACCTGGTATTTTTCATTACACTTTGAAATTACACTGCAAATCCTCAAAGCATTCAGAGATCAATCAAGATCATGAGCATAGGTTATGAAAAGCATTGTCACTCTGATGCTGTGCATAGCTGTTGTTAGCTAAATGTGATTCCAAACAATATTTAGACTCTAAATGTAGAAAAGGCTTAATTAAACCCAAACTTACATTTTGATCCTTAAAATGAAAGTGGATAAATTCATGGATAAAACATTAGTTAGAAATGACATTTTTAATGTAAAATTAATATATATTTTTCTCCTTAAGAATTATTAAATCAATGGAGTGCCTTATTAATAGATATTCAGTAATTAGCTACTTACTGAAACATATAAAGATGAGGACTTACGTGAATTCAAGCTGAATAGCATATTCTTTTGATATAAATGGTATTTGGTCTGGGGCTAAATGCTTTGCCAGTTGCAGAGCACTGTCCCAGTGCTGTAAATCCCTTCTCATCTATTAGGAAGAAAGAGACCTTTATTTCAAATGAGCAAATTACTTTGTATAGTCACCATATAATGTTAGTTTTAATAAAAGTAATTACAAAAACCCTATGTCTAAAAAATGAAACAATCTTTGTAAGGATAATATATTACCATAGCATACATTCTCAGTAAAGATGGTCCCACGGGGGCAGAAATTGGTTCTTGGTGAGCAAAAACATCTTAACTATTATAATGGTTTGTGGCCCTCCAAAAACCAATCCTACATAACAAAATATTACTCATTAGTGTTTAATTTTTTTCCATAGGGGAAAATTTAATTGAATTAAAGTTAATCCAATAATCAATTGAATTAAACTTAATTTTTCTCCTTCGAGGGGAGATAAAAAAAACAAGGTGAGAAATATTTTATTATAGGATTTGGTATTATTTTCCAAGAAAATCTGAAGCTATATCACAACATAAATAGCAAATACAAATGTAAAATGTGAATGTACCTTTCTTCCTGGCTCCTGTGGTTTTTATCTATGTCTGGCACACAATTCTAAATATAAACTAATCATTAAAGAATCTTTAGAGTTCACTTCTCACTTTACTCCACTTTGTAAAGAACTGGTAATACCTAACATTTTCAAGTGCCATTTCCTGCCAGGTACTATTCTAGGCATTCAGCTTATTTGCTTTTCATAACTAGGCTGAACTTTTCTTGCACCCATTTTAGAGATCCAGATACTGAGGCAAAGAGAGGCTAGTTTTGTACACAAATTACATTGTTAGTATGTGGTAGAGCAGGGGCTGTCCCTATGACCTCTTTAACTAGCCAATTCATCAGCCTTCAGAGTGAGGTTAAAGCAACCACAGGGTGCAATCACCCCTCTCCAAATCCTTTACAAGTCCAGCAGCACATGACAAATGTCCACAGCTAAAAGCAGAAGAGCTAAGATGAAGTCCCTGCCCTCACACCGCAGCCACACTTAACCTCAGTGTACACCAATCCAAGTTCTGAATATTTGTCAGGGTGTCTCCAGTTATCTCAAATAAAATTGTAAAATCTAAATTTTTCCTCAAAACAAAGTTCATTGGTTCATTTAAAAATTTTAAATTAAAATTGGTTGTAGAACAATTTGAAAGAGGGAAGTCGTGAAATTAATAGCAAATAAGTTTTCAAAACAGGTTCTCTAAGTAATTGTGGAAATACTGGTTTGAGGAGGAATATTGTTAATAATGATAACAGCTACCACTTCTGTGTCTTTACTATTGATTAGGCACTGTTCCAAAAGATCAATTCTCATTTTTAAATCTTTGCAGCAACCCTATGGGCTAGACAGTGTTATCCCTACTTTAAAGAAATAGTATCTAGGACAGAGAAAAATTACGTAACTTGTCCAAGGTTACACAGAACTAGGATTTAAACCCACACATGCCTGATGCTAAAGTCCATGTTTTTAATCACTATTCTATATAGCCACTTCTCCCTTCTTCTGCTTGTTGAACTAGGTCTTCCCTTGCAATGCTTACCCATGGGAATCTAGTGATGGTACCCTAGTCCTTAGTCTACCTCTTAACACACAAGAGAATTTCATACAAGTAAAAGATAGGTGTACTTCAGTTTCTCCATTTGGAAAATAGAAAATAATAGTATTGTCTCCTAAAATTGTTGTGAGAGCTAAATGAGTTAAAATATGTCAAGTGCTTAGAAAAGTGCCTGGCACACATGAGCACTCAGTAAAGGGAGGCTGCTTTTATGTGTATGCCTTTTTGTAAGTTACAGAATCTGTTCTCTTTAGGCACATTTAGACTTTAAATTATTTGGTAATGCTACAATACCATGCCTTTTATGGCTCCACAGAATGCAGAATGAAAATATTTTTGAAGTTAATGAGTACTCAGGGGTTATAAAAAAGCTGGAATGCCTATATTCTAGGAGGCAGAAAGCATGTGGTGTACAGTGCTAAGAAATTTTAATTCTATAAAAGGGGGCTTCTCCTTTGCAAATAACGACCCATCCTTCTTTGCGGCCATACCTCCAGGGCAGCAACAGGACAGCTGGATGCAAGGTACAAGTCCTGAGCCAGGTTGAAATCATTGGTAAACATGGCAAGATGGCCTGCCAACAGATTGTAGTCTTCTATTCCCTACAAATAAAAGCAGTTTTAATGAGGAGAAATATAATGGTTTAATCTTTTTTTAAGACTTTGCTTAGTAGAAAGTGGTTCTATCAATTAACTTACTATGAGTTAGGCAAGATTAACTGGAGAAATTTAAAATGTATGAATAAATGTCCTTTAAATCCTAATCTGATAATTCTCATAAGATGCTGTTTACCTTTATTTGTTCCAAGGACATCACTATGCCAACATTTCCAATTGCCCGATAAACGCGGATTGCAAACTCCACCTCCATGTGATGTAGGCAAGCTCTGGCCAACTCATTCCAGGCAGTCTGATCATTCAGAATCCTGCACATTTCCCAAGCATCAGAAAACCTAGGATTTGAGTATATAAACTTTATCAGGAAGCTCTACCTGCCCCTTTAAGGCAATTTTCAGATTATATGTAATTTAATGTTATGTCCTAGATAAACTTTGTAAAACATTTATTAATCTGTAATCATTTCCAAGTTATGAAAAATTACATAAACTTTTCTTCCATTTTTGTAAAGATGAATGTTTTTTCTTGAATTGCTTTTATTAATCTGAATCTACTTTGTGTAAACCACTCTCCCTCTTTAACAACTAATTCTATTTATATATTTTTTAGTTTACATCACACATTGGTGAAATTATTTTTGTTTTCACCTTTATTAGACTATTAAGTCTAATAAAATTAGTACTCATCAGCCAACTATGGCCTGCAAGCCAATTCCAGGGAGCTGTCTGATTTTGTAATTAAAGTCTGGGTGGAACAAGGCTACTCACTAGCCCACTCGTTATGGGATGTCTCAGCTGCTCCCCCACTGCAACAGCTGACTTGAGCAGTCATGACGAAGACCCTATGGCCTTAAAGCCTGAAACAGCATCTGTCCCTTAACAGAAAAAGTTCACCAACCTCTGGTTTAAAACATGACCATAAATGCCAATTAAACTTTTTTGTGGAATTGCTACGTTAATGGATATATTACATCTGTCCATCTATATAATCACTTATGCATTTTTCCATCCAACACATTTACTGAGCACTGATCATATGCCAGGAACTGCGCTTGGAACCAAGATACAATGATCAAACACAGTCAGCATCCTTTAGGCGGTCCTAACTGGGGACAGTGGAAGAGACAGGTAAGTCAGCAGGTGAGTATAACACAGTATGAAAGGAGTAGCAGAGTATTTACAATATATGCATCTTTGTGCCAATTGCTTTGTATAAATTCTAATTCTATCATCGGATTACCCTAACAACCCTATCCACTAAGTAGGAGTATTTTATAGATGAGGAAAAGGAGATTTAGAGACGTTAAATGACTAGGCCAAGTCATCTCCTGGTAACTAAACCACCTCCTGTGTTGCATCCTGGCCCTGAGGCAACCGGTGGGAAAGGTCCCAACCCAGACTGCCAACGCTCGGGGCATCAGAGAAGGCTCTGTGGGGCAGCTGAGGGTTCCCCCGAATGGTGAAGGAGGAGGAGTTACTACATACAGAGAGTGCAAAGGCATTCCAGGAAGGGAAAGCAGTATACACCAAGGCAAAGAATCAAATTCAAGCAGTCAATGGCACAGAGAAGGAATGGAGAGAAGGGACAGTGGAGGCTGGCATTAGACATCACGGGCCTAGGATGTCATGCTGAACTCCCCCAGGAGTAGAGATTTCTTCCTAAAGGCAAAGGGAAGTCACTGAAAGATCTTCAGGAGGCGAATGAGAGGATCAGACTCACATTTTCAAGTGTGGGGAAACAGATTAGATTGCCATGAGGCTCCTGGTGGAGAGAGCGGTCAGGAGGTGGTTATATTCTACACTAATCCGTGTAAGGGCCCGAGTTAGGAAAAGGATCTGGGGTGTGTGTTGGGGCATATGCATATGTGATTAGGATGGGGGAGTAGAAGGGTCTAGGAAGATGACGAGTTATTGTAAACTGGGAAAGTTTGAAGAGCTCATGGACTCCCAAATACATATGACTGGTAGGCAGTGGTAAATACAGGCTTAAGTTGAAGATGCATATTTTGGAGTCAGACTCCTACGGATGGTATTGAAGTCATGTAAATAGAGGAGACTGATTCAGAAAGAATAATTTGTAAGAAGAGAGGATAGTTCATGGGACCGCAAGGAATAGGAACACTTAAGAAAAGGTCAGAAGAACCAGAACCACAAAGGAATCCACAGTGACCCTAATCCTAAGCAAAGCAAAATCCAACTGCATTATGATGAAATTAAGATATTGTTGAAATAATTAGGCTTATTAGAATTTCACAATAACTACACTATTCAGGTAATCAGAAACCTTTTTGTTCGGAAGGGTTTTCCCTGGAATAAAGCACCAAAAGTACACTAGTGTTTCCTTTATACACATTCTCATATCTATTATCTTATCTGAGCCTCACAGAAATCCTGTGAGTGAGCAGGTAAATACTATTATCTACACCTATTTTAATAGGATTTGACCTTTAAAGTCACAAAAGCAAATGAGAGGCTCCACAAGAAGCGCTTTAAGCCCTACCTTTTTAGCATTAAAGCCTGTGTCAGCATTTCTCTCAGGTCATTAGGCCTCACATCTTTTAAACTGCTGAGGAAGCTGTGGGTGCTCAGGTAGATGTTGTTTATTTTTCCACTCTGTGTCTGGCAGGTCAACTCTCCATTATATAACAGCAAAGGTTTATGAGAGAAGGGAACTTTGGTGCCTCCAGCCAAAATGACCCTGGATCCTGTTATAAAACAGACATCTTAATGCTGAGAGCTAATACTCAGCCCAAAAACCGGAAAGCAATGTTTTAATTTCACTACAATAGAAATTCACTTATCAACAAATGTGTGAAAAAGTGATTAAGTACCTTGTATAGTGTCCTTGTGAAAGACGTAAGTGTATACCTTATCATCATCATAAGCAATAAATACACCTTTATCCATTGGCCAGTTTTCCCAAAGAACACCTTTAATGGTTGGTGAAAAATCTGGAATCTCATAGGTAGCATCATTAACCTATAAAATAAGATTTACAGATTTGCCCCAAGTCTCTACTTAAATTATTATCACTTGTCTTGCTAGGAGCGCATTTGCAAACTTAGTTGGTAAAACTTACCAGCTCATATTCAACCCAACAACATTCCAACTGTAACAGGAAGGAGTTTCTTTTCTTATTTCTATACTAGTTCTGACTTGAAAAACACTGCCTTAAATGGCAAATTAAGAGTTTAAAAAATTTGGTGAGTTTTCAGGAAAAGCTTAAGTCTGGACATAAGCTTCAGATTCAGAAAAAAAATTGCTCAAAATGACAGGAATGTAAACTATGAACACATTTATGTTTAAAAAATTTTCAATAATCCTGGGTATAGAAATGCTCCAACTAGAAAAGAAACAAATTAATTTAGATATGATTTACAATTTAAATAAACTCCATCAGGTATGTTTTATTTCAAAAAAAGCTCTCTATTACGCATTCCAACAAACATGAAATGGACTGTTACAATAATGTGAAAAATCAATACACATGTTCTTGTGAACTCTGGCAGTAGGCTTGTATGTAACCTGGACATGGGGCTGAGAAATACAGCTTTACACACATCATCCCATTTAATTTTTGTACAACAATTGACAAAGTAGACGCTATAACAGAATGTACTCTACAGATGGGGAATGGGGAGTGAATTCAGAGAAAGCTCTGTAGGAAGCCACGCAGGGCTCATGCCACTGACAACATTGCTGGCTGTGGGACCTTGGACAAGTTACCTTGTTTGTGCCTTAGTTTCTTCACCTATAAAATGGCAATAATATGAGTATTTGTATCTAGGGCTGCTCGATACAAATGAAAAAGTAAAAGAGATCATTGATATATGAGTACTCAGCTCAAAAATATTATTACTATTAATCCAGGTTTGTCTGTCTGTCTTTAAAACCCATGCACTTGACTACTACACTCTGCCGCCTCTCTCCAGGGCAACATGTCTGTGAACTCCTCACAGGTCCTAGGCTGTGGGGAAGGCTCTGCACTACGAGCCCTCCTGTCCCCTCCCTGCCAAGCTGGCTTTACTCATATAAAAGACTGGGTATTATTTAAAAGAGGAATTTACTCCTGTGGGCACAACACTCCCACTGGATATCTTGCCCAGACACTTAATGTGCTAACATACCAATGACATCTGAATTTGGATAAAAGCAAACACCCACCTATATGGTGGGTTATGGTGGGCCTGTGCTCTCAGAGTCATTCTCCCATGTGGATTTTGTTTTACCAGGGTTTTTCTTCCTAATACTAACTGACTGTGGGTTAGAGTCAGAAACGGAAGCAGGGATGAACAGCAACAAGATGAGATAATTCTGGAACTTGAGCTGAAGGGTGGTAAAGACAGCAGGGCTTTAACACCTGTTATATTTGTCAAAGAAGGAAAAGAAAAGAAAAGACCAAAAAAAAATGAAGGTAAGGTTAGGGAGAAAGCAAGTCTTAGTATCTAGGGAAGTGTAAAGTATATAGTGTGCCTGATAATGTGTTTGGAAAAACCAACTCACTGAAACCTCATCTCAGCCCCCTGAGGGGGGTCATACAGCCTCTTTAACAGAAATCATCAGGGGAAGGCGAACTGTGGAGGAGAAAGGAGAATGCATCAGCTTGTCCGGGGTGGTCTTCCTCTTCACCCTTTCCCAAGCAGTCAGACCCCAGTTCCCACTTTAAGTCCTGTCAGGCGCCTGACCACTCTCTCTGTAGCCTGTCAAAGCAGCTGTTTCTTCCCGCAGTGAACTCACACGGAGGACGCAAGGCAGCTCTAACTAGTATCCTGTTACAGAAAGGAAAGCTGTACACGGCTGAGTTCCCTCAAGGTTTTCTTTATATTTGTGTCATTTCCCCTCCTTTGTTTTGTGATTAGGAGAGGAATGGGTTGAGTAAGAACTAGCACATTAGGAATTTTGCATAAATAATCAAGGCATTCCTGTGGGGACCTGTTATATTTGTCAAAGAAGGAAAAGAAAAGAAGAAAAATGAAGGGAAGGTTAGGGAGGAAGCAAGTCTTAGTATTTGGGAAAGTGTATAGTGAGGG
This sequence comes from Manis pentadactyla, assembly GCF_030020395.1. NCBI lineage: Eukaryota > Metazoa > Chordata > Mammalia > Pholidota > Manidae > Manis > Manis pentadactyla. The sequence goes on along the minus strand of NC_080023.1, from coordinate 32,588,241 downwards.
GATATAGACAATAAAGTGTCTTTATTGAGTGGCTACTAAGGTAAAGCACAGATACCAGGGAACTGTCATTAAGGATGTGTTCCAAGAGCAGCTGTAGGCTATGTGAACTACAACCAAGAACATACTAAATCATTAACTGGATATCAAAAATAAATGAAACATCCAAGTGTAGTCAATCATGTAAACACACATTTCCTTTTTCTGAATCTATTTTCAAAGAGGGAAGTGTAAAAATATAAATAATTGATTCTAAAAATGGGTACATCTGTTTTTAATCATCTAGTACAGAAATATGTTTTCTTTGTGTTCAGGATCTTTAAGGCAAGAGAACTCACTGAGGTGGTCAGAAAGGACAGGGTATAGTCCCAGCCCTCTAATGCTTACTGCATATCTGGAGAGAAAAGTCATGTACATAAAGATAAACTGTAATATTGAGCAGGAAATAAGGTTGAAATGGTATAGAATATAACTACTTTTCCATTAAAAATCCCTCTGGGATCAACATTTTGAAAAATTGCAGAATAATGGAAAAGGTTTTCATGATTTAAATAGCTATGAAAATGGATCACAAAATGATAACACAAATGTTAACAAATTAGTACAACCCCTGAACTGTTTAAAATGATTTTATACATGAGATATATTTTTTAAATACTTTTCTCCATATATTGCCTTTTTTAAAAAACAAGCAGTTAAAAAATTTTAGACTTACTGGACAGTACACATATCCATCACTTTTTTCATCAATGAAAACTAATCTGGTCCCATTTGGGTCAGGAAAAATCTTTTTCACACCAACAGAATGTCGATAGTCATTAACAAATTGCCAGTCTTCGATGTAGAAATACTGAATGACACCAGTCTAAAAAAAATCCAGTCACAGAAATAAGTTTGTCAAGAAAATACTGACTTTCAGTGTTCAAACTTCTTAATTTTAAGAGAAAAAAATTTTTTTGATGAAGGAAGAGTCTTAAGAATATACTGTGTAAAAAGTAGACCCAAGAAAGTAAAATGAGAATGTACACATGACTCAACAGTTGATTTTTTCCAATATTCTTAGTGATCTTAAAGCATAATTGATTTTCAGGTTTTCTACCTGTAGGAAATACTGTTTGTGAGTAACTTGCAAATCATATTATTTTAAATATTTTTCCTGTTAATTAATAGATAAATTAAAAGATTAAGTTTAAAATAAAAAAGAAATCAATATATTTTTATGTATTAGAAATACACATAGTACAATATATATGGTACAATTGCTGCATTTCTATATAGTAGCAATAAATTGTAGACACCAAAATTTAGAAATTTGCCATCACTCAAAAAATGAAATACTTAGGTAGAGATGCAATAAAACATGCACAGGACTGTATGCTGAAAACTATAAAATACTGATGAAAGAATCAAAGAAGACCTAAGCAAATGGAAAGATATACTGTGTTATGGATTGGAAGACTCATCATAGAAAATATGTTAATTCTCCCCAACTGATACACAGTTTCAATGTAATTCCAATAAAAATCTCAATAAGATTGTTTATAGATACAGGCAGGATTATTATAAAATTTACCTGGAATGACAAAGGAGCTAGAATAGCTAAAACAATTTTGAATTTAAAAAAGTATGAAGAAAATTAGTCTACCCAATTTCAAGACTTTAATAACTACAGTAATCAAGGCTGTGTAGTACTTGTAGAGGAACAGACACACAGATTATCCAAACAGAATAAACAAGCCCAAAACAGACTCATTCAGATATGCCTGATTCTTTTTCCTGTTTGTGAGATGCCCACACTTTATTTTTAAATAATAGCCCATTGAGTTATAATTTACAAACCATATAATCCACCCACTTAAAATGTACAACTCCATGGATATTGGTATATTCACAGAGTTGTAGGACACTTGATCACCATCAATTTTAAAACATTTTATCACCTCCAAAAAGAAGCCCCATTTAGTAGTCACTCCCCATCCCACTCCCAGTCCTAGGCAACCATAACCACCTTCTTTATAAATTTGCCTATTTTGGACATTTCATATAAATGGAATCAAACATTATGTAGTCTTTTGTGACTGCCTTCTTTTATTTAACACAATGTTTCAAGATGTATATGTTGTAGTATCAGTATTTTATTCCTTTTTATTGACAAATAATATTGCATTGTATGGACAGACCATATGTTGTTTATCAACTTATAAGTTGATGAAAATCTGGGTTGTCTCCACCTTTTGGCTATTAAAAACAATGTTGCTATGAATAGTGGTATACAAGTTTTTGTGTGGATATATATTTTCATCTCTCTTGGGATACTTAGAAGTGGAATTCCTAGGTCATAAGTTAATTGTATGTTTAACCTGTTGAAGAACTTCCAGACTGTTTACCTAAGTGGCTGAACATTTTACATTACCACCACCAATGTTGAAGAATTCTGATTCCTTTACATCCTTACCAACACTTGTTATTACCTGACTTTGATTATAGCTATCACAGTGGATGTGAAGTTGTATCTGTACATCTACTCCTAGGCATTTATTACAGAAAAATGAAAACATATATTCACACAAAAACCTGTATGTGAATGTTTATAGAAGTTTCACTTGTAAGTCAAACTGGAAATAATCCAGATGCCCTTTAATGGGTGAATGGTTAAACAAAGGTACCTCCATACCATGGAATACTATTCAGCAATAAAAAGGAATAAATTATTGGTGCGCACAGCTCAGATAAACTGCCAGGGAATTATGCTGAGTGGAAAAAAAGCCAATCCCCAAAAGTTACATAGTGTATGATTCCATTTATATAACATTGTTAAAAATGGTAAATTACAGAAATGGAGAACAGATTATTTGTTACCAGGGATTAAGGATAGGGTCGGGGCAGGAGGTAAGTCAGTGTGGCTATAAATAGCAACATAAAGGATCCTGTGGTGATAGAATTGTTCTGTATCTTGACTATCAATATCAATATCTTGGTTGTGAAATGTAGATGTTACCATTAGGGGAAACTACAAAAAGTCTGTAGAGGGTCTCTGCTTTGCTTTGTTTCTTACATAGGACCTCTTTGTATTGTTTCTCACAACTGCATGTCAACCTACAGTGATCCCAAAATAAAAACTGCAATTAAAGTGAAAACACATGATACCATCCTGGAAGTCTATTCAGGCCAAGATGGAGCAACAGGCTGGATTAACTCTCCCATCCAAAACAACAAAAAATAGCAGACAAAATGCATTAAGAAAGCCTACACACATTAAAATTCCCAGCAGGTTTCCTGTAGAAATTGACAAACTTATTGTAAAATTCAAATGAGAATGCAAAGAACTAAGAATAGCCATAATAATTTTGAAAAGGAAACACAAAGTTGGAGGGCTAACACTACCTGATTCATCAAGACTTATGCTACAATAATCAAAATAGTGTGATACCAGTAAAGATAGACAAACAGATCAATGGAAATGAACAGAGAGTCCAGAAAAAAACCCACGTTTATGGACAATTCATTTTTGACAAAAATACAAAGATGATCCAGTGGAAAGATAGTCTTTTCAACAAATGGTGCTAGAACAATTGGATATCTATGTGCAGAAAAATAGACTTTAACCCATACCTCACAGTATAGACAAAAGTTAATTCAAAATGGATCACAGACCTGTATGTAAAACGTAAAACTATAAAACTTCTAGAAGAAAACATAGGAGAAAAACTTTGTGACCTTGGTTAGGCAAAGATTAGATATGACACCAAAAACACAATCTGCAAAGAAGAAACTCATAAACTGGACTTCATCATTAAAAAAAAATCTTCTCTTTGAGAGACACTTATGTAACAGAATGACAAGACAACTTATGCACTGGGAGAAAATGCTACAAGCATATATCTGATAAAGGATTTGAATCAAGAATATATAAAGAGAACTCTTAAAATTCAGTATGAAAACAAAAACCTGATTAAGCAATAGCCAAAAAAATTTGAACAGACACTTCACCAAGATAGACAGATAGCAAATAAGCACATGAAAAGGTACTCCACATCATTAGTCAATTAGGGAAATGCAAATTAAAATCACAATGAGATACCACTACACATTAGAGTGGCTAAAATTCAGAAGATTGACATATCAAGTGTTTTTGAGGATGCAGAAGAATTGGAACACTCATACATTGTTTATGGGAATGTAAAATGGTAGAGACAATTTAGAGGACAGTTTGTCAGTTTCTTAAAAAAGTTAGACACGTGCCATATGATGTAGCCATTCCACTTATAGATATTTATGAAGAGTAAAGAAAGCATATGTCCATCTACAAAGACTTGAACTTGAATGTTTACGGCAACTTTCTTTGTAAATACCCCAAATTGGAAACAACCTGAATGTCCACCCATAGGTTAATGGATAAGCAAATTATGTTATATGCATGTTATGGAATAGTACTCAGCAGGAAAAGGGAATGAACAACTGACAAGACAACATGGATGAATCTCAATAGTTCCACTGAATAAAAGAAGGCAGATAAAAAGGAGCACAGACTATATGAATCCATTTATATAAAAACTCTAGAAAATACAAACTCACATATATAGTGAGAGAAAACACTCAGTAGGGAGCGACAGGAAGGAGTCAAAAAGGGGCAGGAGAAAACTTTTGGGGATGACAGAAAAGTTCACTATTTTGGAGTTGATGGTGTTTCACAGGTGTATACATATGTCAAAACTTACCAGATTTTATACAGTTTAAATAGTGCAGTTTGTCATATATCAACTGTACTTCAATGAAGTTCAAAAAAGTATTTACACAATCATTCAAGAAAAAGATGGAGATAGGTGCTGCTTTATTGGCAGACTATTACACCCTGAGTCTTTATTTCAAAATGCCCTGTGGCATAGTGGAAAGAGTGGATTAAACACCAGGGAATCTTGATCAAGTTCTGCCTCTGCTGCAAAGTACTAACTTTGTGTAATTGTCCTTAAAGAAGATAGTACATACATCTGTACCATAGATGAGGAAGTCACCAGTTAAGGCATGACACAAAATACGGCACTTATCATCCACTGCTGGGAAAAGTCGAGTCTCACGTTCTTCCTGTGCATCCAAGATTTCACTTTCTATCTGAAACATAAAGCATAATAACCGCTCATAGATTTACTTGAATAAATCTGGTTTGCAGCATCTAGCGGGTAGAGGATAGTCTTTTTCTTAGAGTCAATTAAACATTCAGACTCACTAGACAACCACAGATCAGTTTCCTCAGAAAGATATCAAAGAGGACCCTCAGCTTGCCAGAACGGCAGCAGCACACACCCCTCTTGGTGGGCCCAGACTTTGCAGCAGGCTCTGCAGTTGTCTTGTAGTCAATTCTTTGGCCTCCCAGAAGCAAAGAGCCAAGAAATAAATGTGGGAGAGGCCCTGGTTTAGAAGCCCCATATTCCAGGGGCCAATATCTCTTGAACAATTCGACAGGCATAGTTTTGAGGATCCCACAAGTGACATGCTCCAATATATGAGTCAGTGCCTTCCAGGAGGCCTGGATGTATGATATCCCCATCAGTTTTACAGTTCATTTATAGTTCCTTCTAGACGTAGTTTACCATAAACAATGTTGTGAGTGGCACAGTTGATGCTTTGTCAGGTTTCTTGGGAAGAGAGCTAGAAAGTTAACTGAACATCTCATGCAGAAAGGTGAAGAGTTTTGTTAAACCTTCTTCCACACCTGGCTTTCTAGGTAGTCTGCACATGGCTGCTTCCTGACCAAAGTTCTTGATAATAAGACATTATTAGGCTGTTCATCTTTACCACTTAACTGAGTTATCACTAGTCCTGAGGCCGCCAGGACATCAAAATTATACTTACCAAATGTAACTGGACTTTGCCTTCAAAAAGTGCAGCAGCGTAGTCAGAATGAAGGCAAACACTGGCTACTGTCCCCAGATATTCCACATCTTTCAATTTTTTAACAGCTGTAGTAATATTTTACAACAACAAAACACATTTAAAAAATTAACTTATGTAAAGATCTGCTAATTATTTTTAAATGTGTACCTTTGCAAGCATATTTTGAACCTAAAATTGTTATTTTTAACCATTCTAAAGAAAAGTTTAGTTGCCATATAAATTTGCCCTCAGGAGCTCTATGATGGTTTCACATGAAACAAATGTAAAAAATCACACTCAAAACAACCAAAAATTGAACCTTAGTGACAATAAACTTTAGTATATTGTACTTAAGGATAATTCTCAGGTTTGCTCTATTCCTGAGAGATATCTGACCTCCACTGAGGAATGGAGTTGAGAGGAGGGGAGAGAGGAAGAAAAAGCCAGGCTCCCTACCGATGGCAGTGGTCATTAATCAAAGAATAAAAGAGGAAGGGAACCAACATTTATTAAGTAACTACCAGACCAAGGAGTTTCTAAGGAAGTCATTGTGCACACATTTCATTTCATTTCATTTTCCTCAGGACCCTTAACAAGAATCCTCATTTTCCAGTGAGTAAAACAAGGCTAGTAGGGCTAAAGAATTTCTCTACAGTCACCTACCTAAGAGGCAGAAGGGGAATGTAAATCTACGGCCTAATTCTAAAGGTAATACTCTGCCCATTATATCATGCTGTCTTTACTACAAAGCATTCCAAAAATTATGCAATTTTTTTTTAGAGGATTCACAAAAACATGTAAGCTAAGAAAGGGATGTCTGAAGGAAAAAGAGTGAAAGACTTGGTTTTAAAAGAAATCTTCGGTACCACCCAAATAATAATAGAAATTATATGCTAGCTAAGAAAACTACAACTGGATTTAGACTTGCCATTTTCTCCAAGGACATAAAACCAAGCTCGATTATTCATTCCCACAGCCAGATGATAAAGCCCCACTGCTACAAAGTTGGGCTCCAAGTCAACAGAAACTGTGATTGGTAGCTCCTGTAAGAGAAAAGTATCAGTTGTAAATTAACAGCTAAAACAGTTTTGATGAATAAAATAAAAATTACAGCATTTTCATACTCCTTCAACAGGGTTAGCTACAGTGACTTCAAGAAGGGAGGTCAGATACGCAATCCTTGTGCTGCAGGCATCCCCGAGTATGGGAAGCTTGGTCAGGAAAATGTGGAGTGAGCCCCTCTGGGTAGACAATGCCAGCAACTGGCCATCATCTGTCCAGGACAAGGTGCCCAACCCTGAAATAATTGACAAAATAAAGGATTATTAAAAAACAAATATACTGTTACAGGCAAACAAGCAAATATTTTCACTTAAGCTACCAGAGACGTAAAAATCTTCACATGTTGTTTTTAATAGTTTATTCTTTATTAGACTAGGAAATTCATCATGAATACAGACCGATGAACATGAGCACTGATTCATTCAATATTGGCTCAAAGGGAAAGTAAGAATTTAGATTTTACAATTGAAACTGGGATGAAATTCACCAAAATTCTTTGGATCAAAGTAGACTTATATCCTTCTAGCCAGTGAGTATGACTCAACATAGTAACTAAAATAAGGAGGCTATTTTAGGGAACTCTAGTTAAAGATGTTAATTTTATTCCTCCTACAATGAATGCAAATCATACAATAAATACATTATTCTCTGTCATTTCAATGACAAAATGTCAGTCTGCTTTGAAAAAATAATACCTTTATTTTCATCATCCAGGTTGATTATAGCATACATGTCTTTTAATTCTGCCAAGTCATGGATTTTAATGCTGAAAAATTTAAAAAACACATATTTTAAATAAATATTAAGTAAAACTTCTAATTCACAAAAAATTATAATCTACAGAACAGATCAGTTTTTTCCAAAAAGGGATGTACAGGTTAATCTACTGGGTTAAGGTAAGAAAACATTAGAATTTCTGTATTTAATTATATTTTACCTTAATTTTTTTTTTTGAGGGATTGTGACCAGCTTAATTCTATAGTTACTATAGCTTCAGGTACAAGGAGGTTTAAGTTACCCTGAAGAAAAATTGAATAGGAAATAATTCTCCTGAGCAGAATTACTGTAACATGAAAATGTTTCTTTGCAATGTGCTCCCCCCACCATCCAGAATTCTTTCATACAAAAAGAAGTGGAGTATAAGGACAGAGGATTAGAGATGGCAGTGTGAGAGGTGAGACAGAGGCTTCCTCCTAAAACCGCATATAATATGAAAATATAATTAATACAACTAATCCTGAAAGAGCAACAGGAAAGAGGACTGCACCAGACTGCATACACCTGGAGAAAAGAGCAGACCTCATGGAACAGGGTAACATACCAAAGCTGTGGCCTGGTGGGACCCAACCCCTTCCCTGAACCCAGCTCACGGGGCAGGAGGAAGAGAAACAGAGTGGGGAGGGAGTGGAGACCTGGGACTGCTGAATACCTAACTCTGGAGATACAAACTACATTTCATGGTGCTTTCATGATACTCTTGTGATTAGGGGATTGGAAAGCTAAGGCCGGCAGAATTCCTGGAGAGACTGAGATTCCAGCTGCTTGTGGAAAGCAGGGATCCATATCTGGCTGCTCTGGGACAAAAGAAAGGTGGGCAGTCTGAGAGACTTCCTAAGAAGGAAGCCCTTGGCAAGAGGGCTGCTAAATGGGCAAGGATTGCACAGAGCTTACTGTTCAGGAGAAAGCACAGGTAGACAAAACTGTCTGGGTGCACTCTGCCCAGCAGGTTGGGAGCTTTCACGATTTTCAGGTGACTCAGCTCCCTGGCTTGCTACACAGCTCTAGGGACCCCCTCCATGATAGGCAGCCTACTTAACCTTTCTCCTGGCCAGCCCCATCTGGCTCGCAAACCAGCAAACCCTACCTTGGCATTAGACCAGCAAGAGGGAAGGCCTGTCTACAGCAACTACAAATGCAAAGCATAGAGGCTTATACCTGTGTGCTCAGCCCACTGGTTCAGGCAGTGGAGACAGGCATAGCAGCCAGGAAGCAGGAAACAGCTCTTTCCTTCCCCAAGGCACCAATACCACTCTTGTGTGACCCCCGACATTGCTTCAGGGGCTGAGCAGCTCCAGAATAGAGCTTCTGGACACTAGAGGGTGCCATACACAAATATGAAATGCCAAAGGAACCTGGTTCAGAGTAAAATTACTAATACAACTCCTGAGAAACATGACATAGACCTCATGAATCTTCATGAAAGCGAGTTCAAAATAAATATCATTAAAATGCTCATGGAGGTAGGGAAAGATATTCAAGAATTCAATAATGAATTCCAGTTGGAGATCCAACTGTTGAAGAGCACAATGGAGGGTTTTAAAAGCAGATTTGCTATGATGGAAGAGATGATAAATGAAATAGAAACTAGAGAAGAGGAATACAAAGAAGTTGAGGCACAGAGAGAAAAAAGGATCTCTAAGAATGCAAGAATGTTGAGAGAAATGTATGACCAATCCAAACGAAGCAATACTTGCATTATAAGGGTACTAGAAGAAGAAGAAGAGAGAAAAAGGGATAGAAAGTGTCTTTGAGGAGGTAATTGCTGTAAACTTCCCCAATCTTGGGATGGAGATAGTCTCTCAAGCCATGGAGATGCACAGATCTCCCAACACAAGGGACCCAAGGAAGACAACAAGACATATAGTAACTAAAATGGCAAACATCAAGGGTAAGGACAGACTACTAAAAGCAGCCAGAGACAGAAATAAAATCACATACAAAGGACAGCCCATCAGGCTATCATCACACTTCTCAGCAGAAACTTGAAAGGACAGAAGGGAGTGGCAAGACGTATTTAATGTAACGAAGCAGAAGGGCCTCAAACCAAGATTACTTTATCTGGCAAGATTATCATTTAAATTTGAAGGAGGGATTAAACAATTTCCAGATAAGCAAAAGCTGAGAGAATTTACCTCCCACAAACTATCTCTACAGCGTATTTTGGAGGGACTGCTATGGATGGAAGTGTTCCTAAGGTTTAATAGCTGTTACCAGAGGAAATAAAACCACAGTAAAGAAAGTAGAACAGCTAATTACAAAGTAAATGCAAAAATTAAAGACTACAGAATATGATACCTAATATATAAACAATGGAGGAGGAAGAAAAGGAGGAGAAAAAGAAAGGAACCTTGAGATTGTGTTTGCAATAGCATATTAAGTGAGTTAAGTTAGACTCTTAGATAGTAAGGAAGGTAACCATGAATCTAAAGCCTGCAATGGCAATAAGTACATACCTATCAATAATCACCCTAAATGTAAATGGTCTGAATGCACCAATAAAAAGACATAGAGTCACTGAATGGATAAAAAAACAAGACAAATCTATTTGCTGCCTACAAGAGACTCACATTAAACCCAAAGACATACACAGACTAAAAGTGAAGGGTTGGAAAAAGATATTTCATGCAACTAATAAGCAGTAAAAACCAGGAGTTGCAGTACTTGTATCAGACAAAATAGATTTCAAAACAAAGAAAGTCACAAGAAACAAAGAAGGACATTACATAATGACAAAAGGGTCAATCCAACAAGAAGATAAAACCGTTATAAATATCTATGCACCCAACACAGGAGCACCTACATATGTGAAACAAATACTAACAGAATTAAAAGGGGAAATAGAATGCAAGGCATTCATTCTAGGAGACTTCAACACTCCACTCACTCAGAAAGACAGATCAACCAGACAGAAAATACGTAAGGACACAGAGGCACTGAACAAAACTTAGAGCAGATGGACTTAACAGACATCTACAGAACTCTACACTCAAAAGCAGCAGAATACACATTCTTCTTAAGTGCACATGGAACATTTTCAAGAATAGATGATATACTAGACCACAAAAAGAGCCTCGGTAAATTCAAAAAGATTGAAATTGTACCAACCAGTTTCTCAGACTACAAAGGTATGAAACTTGAAATAAATTACGCAAAGAAAATGAAAAATCCCACAAACACATGGAGGCTTGACAACATGCTCCTAAAAAACCAATGGATCAATACCAAATAAAAACAGAGATCAAGCAATATATGGAGACAAATGACAACAAAAATTCAACACCGCAAAATCTGTTGGATGCAGCCAAGGTTGTGCTGAGAGAAAAGTATATTACAGTACAGGCCTACCTCAGGAAAGAAGAACAATCCCATATGAGCAGTCTAAACTCACAATTAACGAAATGAGAAAAAGAACAAATGAGGCCCAAAGTCAGTAGAAGGAGGGATATAATAAAGATTAGAGCAGAAATAAATAAAATCAAGAAGATTAAAACAATAGAAAGAATCAATGAAAGCAAGAGCTGGTTCTTCAAGAAAATAAACAAAATAGATAAACCCTTAGTCAGACTTACCAAGAAAAAAAGAGAGTCTACTCACATAAACAGAATCAGAAATGAGAAAGGAAAAATTACTATGGACACCACAGAAATACAAAGAATTATTAGAGAATACTATGAAAAATAATGTTAATAAACTGGAAAACCTAGAAGAAATGGACAACTTTCTAGAAAAATACAACCTTCCAAGGCTGACCCAGAAAGAAACAGAAAATCTGAATAGACCAATTACCAGAAATGAAATTGAAATGGTAATAAAAAACCTACCCAAGAACAAAATCCCTGAACCAGATGGCTTCACTGCTGAATTTTATCAAACATTTAGTGAAGACCTAATAATCATCCTCCTTAAAGTTTTCCAAAGAGTAGAAGAAGAGGGAATACTCCCAAACTCATTCTATGAGGCAATCATCACTCTAATACCAAAACCAGGCAAAGACACCACAAAAAAAGAAAATTACAGACCAATATCCCTGATGAACATAGATGCAAAAACACTCAACAAAATATTAGCAAACTGAATTAAAAAATACATTAAAAAAATCATCCATCATGATCAAGTGGGATTCATCCCAGGGATGCAAGTATGGTACAACATTTGAAAATCCATCAACATCTCCACCACATAAACAAAAAGGACAAAAAACACGTGATCATCTCCATAGATGCTGAAAAATCATTTGACAAAATTCAACATCCATTCATGATAAAAAACTCCCAACAAAATGGGTATAGAGGGCAAGTACGTCAACATAATAAAGGCCATATATGACAAACCCATAGCCAACATTATACTTAACAGCGAGAAGCTGAAAGTTTTTCCTTTAAGATCGGGAACAAGACAAGGATGCCTACTTTCCCCACTTCTATTCAACATAGTACTGGAGGTCCTAGCCAGAGCAACCAGACAACACAAAGAAATAAAAGGCATCCGGATAGGCAAGGAAGAAGTTAAACTGTCACTGTTTGCAGATGACATGATATTGTACATAAAAAACCCTAAAGAATCCACTCCAAAACTTCTAGATCTAATGTCTGAATTCAGCAAAGTTGCAGGATAGAAAATTTATAGAAAAATCTGTGGCATTCCTATACACTAACAATGAACTAGCAGAGAGAGAAATCAGGAAAACAATTCCATTCACAGGTGCATCAAAAAGAATAAAATACCTAGGAATAAACCCAACCAAGGAAGTGAAAGACCTATACTCTGAAAACTACAAGACACTCATTAGAGAAATTAAAGAAGATACCAATAAATGGAAACATCCCATGCTCTTGGATAGGAAGATTTAATATTGTCAAAATGGCCATCTTGCCTAAAGCAATCTACAGATTCAATGCAATTCTTATCAAAATACCAACAGTATTCTTCAATGAACTAGAGAAAATTGTTCTGAAATTCATATGCAACCACAAAAGACTCCGAATAGCCAAAGCAATCCTGAGAAGGAAGTATAAAGCTGGGGGGATTATGCTCCCCAACTTCAAGCTCTACTACAAAGCCAGAGTAATCAAGACAATTTGGTACTGGCACAAGAACAGAACCATAGACCAACAGAACGGACTAGAGAGCCCTGATATAAACTCAGCCATATATGGCCAATTAATACATAATAAAGGAGCCATGGACACACAGTGGGGAAATGACATCCTCTTCAACAGCTGGTGTTGTCAAAACTGGACAGCTACATGCAAGAGAATGAAACTGGATTATTGTTTAACCCCATACACAAATGTAAACTTGAAATGGATCAAAGACCTGAATGTAAGTCATGAAACCATAAAACTCTTAGAAGACAACATAGGCAAAAATCTCCTGAATATAAGCATGAGCAACTTCTTCCTGAATGCATCTCCTTGAGCAAGGGAAACAAAAGCAAAAATGAACTGATGTGACTACATCAAACTACAGAGTTCTGTACAGCAAAGGACACCATTAACAGAACAAAAAGGCATCCTACAGTATGGGAGAATATATTTGTAAATGACATATCCGACAAGGAGTTAAAATCCAAAAAATATAGAGAACTTACAGGTGTCAACACCCAAAAAACAAAGAACCTGATTAAAAAATGGGCAGAGGATATGAAGAGACAGTTTTCTAAAGAAATTCAGATGGCCAACAGACACATGAAAAGATGCTCCACATCACTAATCATCAGGGAAATGCAAATGAAAATCACAATGAGATAGCACCTCACACCAGTAAGGATGGCCAGCAATGAAAAGACTAAGAACAACAAATGCTGGCGAGGATGCAGAGAAAGGGGAACCCTCCTCCACTGCTGGTGGGAATGTAAGCTAGTTCAACCATTGTGGAAAGCAGTATGGAGGTTCCTCAAAAAACTAAAAATAGAAATACCATTTGACTCCAGAATCTTACTCCTTGGAATTTACCCAAAGAATACAACTTCTCAGATTCAAAAGGACATATGCACCCCTATGTTTATCGCAGCACTATTTACAATAGCCAAGAAATGGAAGCAACGTAAGTGTCCATCAGTAGATGAATGGATAAAGAAGATGTGGTACATATGCACAATGAAATACTATTCAGCCATAAGAAACAAATCCTACCATTTGCAACAACATGGATGGAGCTGGAGGACATTATGCTCAGTGAAATAAGCTAGGCAGAGAAAGACAAATGCCAAATGATTTCCCTCATGTGTGGAGTAAAACAACAAAGCAAAACTGAAGGAACAAAATAGCAGCAGACTCAGAGTGTGGGACAGCAGGAGAAGGGGATTGAGGTGTATTATGTTTAGAACACATGGTGTGGGGGATCACGGGAGAACTGTATAGCACAGAGAAGGCAAATAGTGGATCTGTGGCATCTTGCTGCACTGATGGACAGTGACTGCATTGGGGTTTGGGTGGGGACTTGATAATATGGGTGAATGTAGTAACCAGATTGTTTTTTCATGTGAAACCTTCGTAAGAGTGTATATCAATAATACCTTAATAAAAAAAAAAGAAGTGAGGTATAATTCCAAGAGCATTCAATTTGGAATCACAAAGCATAGTTTGAAAGCTCTGAAAAATGGGGACATATTACTTCTTAGGGTTACTGGGAAGATAAGTTGGTTAACACAAATGAACACTGTGTAGCACAATGCTGGAACCTAATAGTTGTGGTATTTCTTTCCTCTTTGTCTCCTTTCCTCTCTCTTTCCTGCCTCTCTTCTTCTTCCTCCCAGTGTTTTCCCTTTTTGTTTTCATTTAATTAAACTTTTTATCTTGATACAATTGTAGATCCACAATGATAGTTGGAAGAAATAATGCATAGAGATTCTGTGTACCATTTGCCTTTTCCCCAATGGTAACATCATAAAAAATTATAGTATCTTACCTTCATCAGGATCTGACATCGATACAACTCATGAGTCTTATTCAGATGTACCCATTTTGGGTGTGTGCATGTGTGTGTGTATTTAGTTCTATGCAATTTTATCACCTGTGAGATTTCTCAGATCCCAACCACAGTCAGAATACAGAACAGTTCCCTCACCATGAGGATCCTTTTGTTGCCCTTACATAAGCACACCTCCCTTCTCCACACCACAGCCCCCATCCCTAACCCCTGGCCACTACTAGTCTGGTCTCCATTTCTATAATGTTATCATTTCAAGAATATTACATAAATGGAATACCATGGTATGCAAACTTTGGAGACTGACTTTTCACTCAGCATAATTCACTGAAGATTCACCCAAGTTGTGTTTAGCAAGCTGGCTCCTTTATATTGCTGAATAGTATTCCATGGTATGGACATAACACTATGTTTAACCATTCATCCACTTAGGATATCTGTATTGTTTCAGGTTTTTGACTTATTACATATAAAACTGCTATAAACATTCATATTCAGGTTTTTCTGTGAACAGTTTTCACATCTCTGGGGAAAATGGCCAGGAGTGTAATTGTTGGGTCAATTGTTGGTAACTGCATATTCATTTTTATGAAACTGTCAAACTGTTTTCCAGAGTAGCTGTTCCATTTTATATTCCTACAAGCAATTATGAGTGAATGAGTTTCTTCTCATCCTCCCCTGCATTTACTATAGTAGTAGTAATATAGTAGGTGTTACTACTATTTTCAACTATATCTATTCTAACAGATATGTAGTGATACCTCATTGTGGTTTGAATTTGCATTTCCATAATGACTAATGATGCTGAACATCTTTTCATGTGTTTATTTACCATCTGTTTATCCTCTTTGCTGAAATGTATGTCTTTTGTCCATTTTCTAATTGAACTGTTATTTTTGAGTTTTGAGAGAGCTCTTTATGTATTCTAGATACCAGTTCTTTGTTAGATATGTGGTTTACACAGCTTTTCTTATTTTGCTGCTCATCTTTCATTCTCTTAACAGAATCTTTCACAGAGCAGAAGTCTTTAATTTTGACAAAGTCCAATTTACCAAATTTTCCTTCTACAGATTATGGTTTTAGTTTCAAATCTTATGAACTAAATTTAGTCCTAGATCTAGATTTTATTTTTAATCTAAAAATGTTACAGTTTTGCATTTTACATTCAAGTCCATGACCCACTGAATTAATTTAATTTTTGATTAAGGTGCAAGGTTTAGGTTCAAACTCTTTTTTTTTTGACTTTTCTGCTTATGGATGTCCAATTGCTCCAGCACTAGTTATTGAAAAGGCTGTTTTAATTTTATTGAAGTATTTTTCCACCTCTGTCAAGAATCAGTTGTACATATTAGTGTGGATTTATTTCTGGCTTCTCTATTCTGTTTCATTGATCTGTGTCTTTCCCTCTGCCAATACGACATGGCTTTGAGTTAAGCTTTAGTAACAGAATGATTCTTCCTACTTTACTGTTCTCTTTTAAAGATTACTTTTAGTTATCTTACAACTTTTTTTTTTATATGTGCTTTTTAGAATAGGCTTGTCTCTATTTACAAAAAACCCTTGATGGTACTGATATGAATTTAATTAAACCTATAAATCAGTTTGTAGAGAGCTGACATCTTTATTATATTGAATCTTTCAACCTACAAACACAGTCTCTCCATTCATTTGGGTCTTTGCTTTCAGCAGCAATTTGTAATTTTCAGCATAGAGACACTGTACATATTTGTTAAGTGTCTAATTATTTTATTTTCCTCAGTGATTAAAAATGATATCATATTCTTAATTTAGTTTCCACATGATCATTGGTAGCACTTAGAAATGTGATAGTTTTTTGCATGTTGATCTTGTATCCTGCAACTTTGCTAAACTCACTTACTAGTTTTAATTTTAGGACTTTCTTGTTTGTAGATTTCTTGGGGTTTTCTAGACAGACAATCATGTCATCTGCAAATAGAGATCATTTTACTCCTCCTTTTCAAATCTGGATGCAGTTTCTTTTTCTTGCTTTACCACAGTGGCTAAACTTTTAATGGCTGAGTTAGAGTAGTGAGAGTGGATATCCCTGCCTTGTTCCCAATCTTAGAGGGCAAACATTCAGTCTTTCACATTAATATGATATTAGCTATAGGTTTTGTGTAGATATTCTTTACCAAGATGAGGTAATTCCTCTCTATTCCTAATTTGCTGAGAATTCTTATCATTAATGGGTGTTGGATTTTTGTGAAACATTTTTGTGTTTCAACTGATGGGATCATATGACTTTTCTTCTTCAGCTGTTCATATAATTGCATTAATTTCTGAATGTTAAAACAGCCTTGCATACTTGGAATAAATTCCACTTGGTCATGAAGTGTAATTCTTTTTATATGTTGCTGGATTCAGATTGCTAAATTTTGTTGAAGATTTTTGTGTAAAGTTCATGAGGGATATTGGTCTAAAGTATTTTTTTGTCTCTTTGATTTTGGTGTAAGGGTAATACTAGCCTTGTAAAATAAGTTGAGAAGCGTTCCCCCTTATTTTCTGTAGAGATTTTGTAAAATTAGTGTTAACTCTTTTTTTAAAAGGTTTGGTAGAATTCTTGAAATCATCTGGACCTGGAGATTTATTTTCCAGAGCTTTAAAATTATTACTCAGTTTTTTAAAATGGTTACAAGACTAATCCAGATTATCTATTTCATCTGGATTGAGTTTTGATAGTTAGTGGTTTTTGAAGAATTGTTCCATATCTTCTAAGTTGTCAAATTTCTGAGTGTAAGGTTGTAGCATTCCTTTATTACCCTTTTACTTGCTTCTACATCTGTAGAGATGCTCCTATTTCATTCCTACTGGTGATTTGAATCTTTTTTTGTCATTCTTACTGGAAGTTTATGAATTTTATTTTTTTCAAAAAAAGCCTTCTTGATTTTTTTCTCATTTTCTTATTTTCAATTTCATTAATTTCTATTCTTTATTATTTTATTTCTTCTGCTTTGGACTTATTTTGCTCCTTTTTCTAGTTCTTGAGTAGGAACTTAGATTACTGTCTTGAGGCCTCTTCTCTTTCCTATGTAAGCATTCAGAACTATAAATTTTCTTCTTAGCACTGCTTTAAAAGCAGTTGCCTCTAATTTGACGTTGACTTGCCTCTAATTTGATACACCCTAATTTTGATATGTTGCATTTTTATTTTCATCCAGTTCTGTGTTTTTGAATTTGCTTTGAGATATACTCATGAATTATTTGGAAGTACATTAAGTTCTAAGTGTTTAGAGAATTTGCTGTTGTCTTGCTGTTACTGATTTCAAGTGTGATTATATAATGGTCAGAGAACACATTTTGTGTGATTTCCATTTAAATTTGTTGAGACTTGTTTCAAGGCCCAGGACATGAGCTACCTTGGTTCATGTTCCATGGGTTCTTAGAAAATATGTCTATTCTGTTGTTGGGTGGTGTGTTCTATAGATGTCTGTTAGGTCTAGATGATTTAAGCATTCTTCAAGTCTGTTGAGATTTTGACTAAGCTACTCCATGGTATTGCTATCTTGGCATTCATTTGTTTGGCTAAGTGGCCTGAAGTGACCTTAAATTGAGACTAGCCCCTCATGCAAGTACATGCTGTGGATAGCAGCCCACAGAGTCACAAATAAATATAAGTTCCTGAGGTGACTTTCCCAACAGCCCTTGTAATCAACAGTCTCCCCTGCCTCCCAACACTTTCCCCTTATGAACCCCTTAGAAGACCCCTATAAGGATTACCAAACCTACTCTTCTGGCTTGAATTGACCAATCCAGACTTATCCCAGGAAGCCTAAAGCACTCCATCAATAAGCCCTATTAAAGGCATGTGCCCTGGGTCATGTCTCTGCACCTCTGCACTCTGCCTTGACCTCCCAGGGAGGCCCCTTGAAGAATGCCAAGTACTTCTTCCAGGACCTGTAAATAATAAAACTTCTCTACTTCAGTTCTTCTTGTGTGTTGTTGAACCATCCCACACCTTGTGCTCCACTTAGTGTTAATTTGACATATTTATAACAAAGTCTTCTTTTTCCTTGTTGATCACCTCTCTTTGTTCTATACGTTACTGAAGTGGGGTATTGAAGTGTCCACTTATTAGTGTTAATTGCCTATTTCTCCCTTCGATTCTGTCAGTTTTTACTTCATGTATTTTGGGGCTCTGTTGTTAGGTACATATTCATTTAGCATTATTATATCTAATCAGTATGCAATATCCCTTTTTGTCTCTAGTAACTTCTTTGCTCTTTTTCTGGTATCAATATAGTAACCCCATTTTTCTTTTGATTAGTGTTTGCATGGTCTATCTTTCCCATCTTTTTGCTTTTATCTAGTTATACCATTAGATTTGAAGTTTCTTAATGACAGCATATAATACAGTCATTTAAAAATTGCATTCTAATAGTCTAATAATTTTGTCATTTATATTTAATATAGTTTATTTTTGAATTTAGGTCTAATGTTTTATTACCATTTGTTTCTTTTGTCTTTTGTTCCTGTTTCTCCTTTCTTGTCTTTAGATTTGAACATTTTTTTAGTTCTCATTTTATCTATTATATTTTTGTATATATCTCTTCATATAGTTTTAGTGGTATTCTAGATTATATGTATTTAATTTTTCATAATTTACTTAAAAGTAGTATTTTCCACTTGAAGCAGAATGTAGAAATCACCTAAGAACTTTACCTTCTCCCCTTTATATTCTAATTGTCTTAGACATTACATCTTCATGTACTGAACACACAGACACTAATACAATTTTTGTTTTCAATAACCACATACATGTTAAAGATTTCAAAAGAAAAATATAGTCTATTTCCCCAGTTATTTATCATATCCGCTGCTCTTCCTTTATTTTTGATGTCCCAAATTACCTCATCATCTGTTCTATCTGAAGAACTTCCTTCAGCCAATTCTTTCAGAGCAAGTGTGCTAGCAATAAATTCTTTTCATTTTCCTTCATCTGAGAATGTTTTTATTTTACTTTCATTGCTGATGGATATTTCATTTGACAGTTCTTTTCCTTCAGTACTTTAATAATGTGATGCTACCTTCTGGCCTCAATGATTTATGGTGAGAAATCCACTGTCATTCAAAATGCTCTCTGGCCATTTTCAAGACTTTGTCTTTAGTTTACAGCAGTCTGGGCCTTGAGTCCTTCAGATTTATCCCCCTTTTGGGTATTTTTATGTGTTTGGACCTAGATTTCTTTGGATTTATTCTTTTGGGTTATCTAGTGAGCTTTTATAATATATAGGTTTATGTCTTTTGCCAAACAGGAGAAGTTTCCAGTCATTTCTGAGACTCTTATGACCTAAATATTAGACCTTTTGGTATGTTTCATAGCTCTGAGACTCCATCTTGTCTTTTTTCCCTTGTGTTCAGATTGGTTATTTTTATTGATCTATCTTCAAGTTCACTGACTCTCTACTCTGGAATCTCCATTTTGTTATTAAGTATGCTACGTTAACTGTATTTTTCAGTTCTAAAATCTCTATTTGGTTTTCTTTATAGGTTGTATTTCTTTTTGAGACTTTATTTCCACTTGTTTTGAGAATGCTAGCTGTTGCCTCTTGGAGCATTTTTATAATAGCTGCTATCTGCATCTTCTTGGCATTGGCATCTTTGGTTGCCTTTTCCTGAGTTGAAATTTTCCTGCTTCTTTATATGTCAAGTAATTTGGGATTATATTCTAGACATTTTGAGATTTTGTGATGAGACTCTGTGTCTTATTTAGATCCCATGAAGAAGGTTAATTTTTTTTTTTTTTTTTAAACAGAGGCAATCAGCCCAGTTGGGTTCAGGAAACAAGTTTCAACCAGTCTTCTGAGGGTTATGGTTTTAATGTCAGTTCCATTTTCAAAGCCTTTGCAGGGGTACTTGGGTAAGCCCCTGCATGGCCCGCACGGTGGCCAGTATAGGACTTGAGTAAGAACTATCCCTTAGTTCAGTTCTCAAAATCTTTGGTATGTGTTTAGGATGAGCTACCCATATGCAGCTCAGGAGTGAACCTGGGTGTCCATAAATATCTACAGGGCTGCTTTCCAGAGCTCCTCCTGCTGCAGGATCTCCCTGGTACATTCTGGGTCCCTGGAGTTCCACTTTTTGGTCTTCAGCAGGAAAGCTGGGGCTCTGGTTACCCTGCTCTGCCTTTTACTTCCCACAACATCACCTATCAGCACCCAAGCAGTGAGATGACTGAGAGAAAAACAAGCAACAGGAGTTTGCCCAATCTTCTTGGGACCAAATCTCCTCTGTCTGGAGAGGAAGGTCACCCCCTATCAGTTTTAGGTGCCTGTGGGTTCCTGCTGCCACTGCCGCTGCTCCCAGTGCCATGCTGTGATTGTTTGGTGGCTGGAGCTTGAGAGAAAGAAAATTGAGTGTTAGGAGTTCTCTCTTCTGAAACTTGAGCCAGACTAGAGGATGTCTTTCATCACTCTGTCTATGCTCTGATGCCTCCTTTGTATTTCGGATTGCCTTGAGTCCTGAAAGAGACTCATCACTGGTTCAGTGGTACTTCAAATTCTGGTTTTTTCCTTCCATCTGCCTGATCCTATTTACCTTTCAGAGTCCTTAAATAGCTGTTCTATGCATTCTATCCAGGTTTTATAGCTGTATTGAGTGAGAGAGACAGGGTGAAGTGTGCTTACTCCATAGGCTGTCTTACCCAGAACAGCCTCTTTCATTTTTAAGATTGATTTTCAAGCATACTCCATTTTAGGTCTTGTATAGCTAATCAAATTGCAAACACGTGCTAAGAGTACAAGGAAGTATGACTGACTGATTTCTATTAGCTATCAAAGTCTTGTTGAATTTGTTGAATATTCCTAATGTAAGCTTTCCTGGGAATTTGTGAATGTAACTTACCAGGTATCGCCACATGTAGCAGCTTTATTAAGGGTCTGTGATACTGCAATACTGGTTAGACTATCTTTATGGTCATGAGCCTGAAATATCTCTTGGCCAATCTCTCGAATATGAGTGGAAATGACCACAAAGATTCCACGTGAAAAACCAATCATGATGTAGCCATCACCAAACCTAGAGCATAAAGACAATAATATAGCAAAAAGGAAGACTAATTATCATTGGCAACACAATAAATAAGCAAATACTGTAAAACTAAGGAATTAGAGAATATAATTTATCAAGGCTCATGTGCAGAAAATATACTAGGAAGTTTCATATACTACATCATAGTCTGTAATCCAGAAAAATGCATATGTATAAGTGAAAATGCTACAGGAAAAATTAAATATAACTAGTAAGGAAAAACACATGGCTATCTTTCTGTAATGAGCTGTTTATACATACCAGCTATAGCAGACAATGCTGCCATAGCGCTGCTGAAATTCCAGATCAATTGGACTGTCTGGTTTATTCAGATTAAAAAGAAACAAAGTTTTCTTTCCAACCACCACACTTATCTGTCAGAAAAGATTTAAAGATTATGAAATGAATTACTTAGTGCTTCATGAAAAGATTAATAAAAATTCAAACAGCTGAACGTGATTTAGGAAAACAATGAGTCAAATTTAGCATGCGTTAAATGTTACAATTAGTAAGAAAATGTGATGAAAAATACATTTTACTAACATACAGTCTGGGAAGGGTCCTTGGTCTTAAACATATCCAATATATTCTTTGAAATATTTGAAAATAGCTGGTGGAATACCTTTTTCAAATTCTCTATACCTCTTATTAGAGTACCATGCAATATAGTACTGTAAGTCTGACATATTTTCATTGAAATTGAATTCAAATTTGGAGCATAGTCTTGGCTTTTTATATCAGCACTCTTTCCATCACCTGCAGGTCACTGGTCAATGTGGCTAGACTAGTGTCCATCTATTATTCACATGAGTCAATACTTGACTGTAATTCTAAGTGGAGGGTGTCACTGCATTGGGGATAGAAAAGAGTATATTACTTATCTGGGCACATTAGGGTGATGGAGATATATATACAAAAAGAAACACCTCGATATATTTCCTTGACTCTAAGGTGCTATTAATATAAGTTACTATCAATTTAATAACAGCTTTTTAAGAAATAGACTCATTATTTCACTTAAATATATTCATACTTATTATGAAAATCATCTGGATATCATAATCTTAAAATGTGGCAGGGAAAATGCTTATAAGGTATTAAAAAAGTAAAAACCACAATTTCCAGAGCTCTGGTCACCACATCAGATAGGGTGAAAACAAAAAGCCTTATAGAAATCAATACTTCTGTTTATAAAGGTACCCTCACTGTTTTTGCTATCACAAGAATGAGAAGAGTAATACCAACTGTAATAGGAAGATGTCCTCCTCTGCTGCAATACCAGAAAGCCAGTAGCAGCAAAAACAACTTTTAGGCCTGAGAGACTAGGGTCTACAATGGTTTAATAACTGATAGACCATAATTTATTTATCACTATAGATTCTAAGCCATTCTAGAAAAGGAAAAAAATATACCCCACAAAATCATCTGAAAAATTGGGCATGGTTTTCATCTACAACTCTTACTGTGTTTTCAGCAGCAAAGGTCCGGTCATCAGTCTTCATCATGGAAAACTGCATGTCGCTAGGCTCTGATTTCACTGGTGTCTGTAGGAATAAAAATATTATCACTCCAAATGACACTCAAATTCATTCTGAAAATTAATAAAATAGGTAACTTGTTTTCATTTCTGTTATATGTTGGACTACCAACCTGAAAATTCTACTGCTGCAAACATCTAGAAATTCTGGATGAGACAAAATATATCTTATTAAATGGATCAATAAGCTTGAAAGAAGGTAAGGAAAATTTCCAGGGACCACAGCAAAGATCAAACTGAAAACCAAAGTATGTGTATAAACTGATGCTACAACTATCCAGAACAACTGGTGATAGGGGACAATAAGGAAGCCCACTTGACCTTGGCTGAGCTTTGAGTCAGAAAAAGCTGGAAAAGTTCTTTTCAAATCAAAGACATTCCCTCCTATCCACATTGTACTCTAAGGTTTAAATTTATATTTCAACTGGTCTAGAAAGTCCCTGCAGTGTTTGGCAAAAAATAAACCCAATGCCTCTTCCAAGGCTACGAAAAGTTTCCACAGATAAGCCTTCCTGAAGATGAGCTCACAATTCAAAATGAGAAAGCTCACAAAAAAACAATACTTCAAGGACAAGAGTCAGGAGACCTAAAAATAAAATTATCAGAGAGAGATCACAAAATAATACTTTAAAATGATGAAAGATATAAAAGGACTCATAAGTATGAGAAAAGACATTTTTAAAAGTCCAGACAGATTTTTAAAAGAATTATAAAGCACTTTCTAAAAGTAAAAAGTAGTCATTAAAACAAAACAGAGCAAGACAAAACAACTCAATGGGACAGAGAGAAGTTCAGAAAAGTCTGAAAAAAGAATAAGTGAACTGATCTGAGGAGATTATCTATAAGATTCACAGAGTAGAGGGATCGGAAGATGGCAGCATGAGTAGAGCAGCAGAAATCTCCTCCCAAAACCTCATATATCTATGAAAATATAACAAAGACAACCCTTCCTAGAATAAAGACCAGAGGACACAGGACAATATCCAGACCACATGCGCACCTGAGAGAACCCAGCGTCTCGCAAACGGGGTAAGATACAAGCCCCGGCCCGGCGGGAGCCGAGCGCACCTCCCCCCAACTCCCGGCGGGAGAAGAATAGGCAGAGCGGGAGGGAGACGGAGCCCAGGACTGCCGAACACCCAGCCCCAGCCATCCGGGCCAGAGCGCAGAGACAGACCGTGCGCAGGGGGCCCTGGATACTAGGGAATAAGGGCAGCAAGAACAGTGAGCGGGCACTGGAGGCCAGGCACCAGAGGACATAAGAAAAGCAAGCGACCAATTTTTTTTTTTTTTTTTGCTGTTTTGTTTTGGCGAGCGCTTTTTGGAAGTCTTAAAGGGATAGGGACCCCAATACTAGGGAAACAGGGCAGCAAGAACAGTGAGCGGGCACCAGAGGCCTGGCGCCAAAGGACACCAGAAAAACGAGTGACCATTTTTTTTTCGTTTTTTTTTTTTTGTTTTGTTTTGATGAGCGCTTTTTGGAAGTCTTAAACGGATAGGGACCCCAATACTAGGTAAACAGGGCAGCAAGACTGGTGAGCAGATGCCTGAGGCTGGCGCCGGAGAATAAAGAAAAACGAGTGGCCACGTTTTTTTTTTTTTTTTTAATTAAAAAAAATTTTTTTTTTTTTGTGGTCGTTTTGTTTTGGCAGGTGCTTTTTGGAAGTCTTAAAGGGACAGGGCGGGACACTTAATCCACAGGTAGGGAATCTGGGGATCTCTGGGCACCCCAACCCCTGGGCTGCAGGGGGCAGGGAGGCCCCTTACGGAGATAAATAGCCTCCCAGCCGCTCCCCCTCCAACGCGACTCCACCACTTTGGAGCAGCTGCCCAAGCCAGGCCACGCCCACAGCAACAGCGGAGATTAACTCCATAGCAGCCGGGCAGGAAGCAGAAACCCTGTCTGCGTGCAGCTACCCAGCACAAGCCACTAGAGGTCGCTGTTCTCCCAGGAGAGGAGGGCCCCAAACCAACAAGAAGGGAAGTTCTTCCAGCCGTCACTCGTCCCAGCTCTGCAAACTATTCCTATCACCATGAAAAGGCAAAGCTACAGGTGGACGAAGATCACAGAGACAACACCAGAGAAAGAGACAGACCTAACCAGTCTTCCTGACGAAGAATTCAAAATAAGAATCATAAACATGCTGACAGAGATGCAGAGAAATACGCAAGAGAAATGGGATGAAGTCTGGAGGGAGATCACAGATGCCAGAAAGGAGATCGCAGAAATAAAACAAACTCTGGAAGGGTTTATAAGCAGAATGGATAGGATACAAGAGGCCATTGATGGAATTGAAACCAGAGAACAGGAACGCATAGAAGCTGACACAGAGAGAGATAAAAGGATCTCCAGGAATGAAACAATGTTAAGAGAACTGTGTGACCAATCCAAAAGGAACAATATCCGTATTATAGGGGTTCCAGAAGAAGAAGAGAGAGGAAAAGAGATGGAAAGTATCTTAGAAGAAATAATTGATGAAAACTTCCCCAAACTGGGGGAGGAAATAATCGAACAGACCACGGAAATACACAGAACCCCCAACAGAAAGGATCCAAGGAGGACAACACCAAGACACATAATAATTAAAATGGCAAAGATCAAGGACAAGGAAAGAGTGTTAAAGGCAGCTAGAGAGAAAAAGTTCACCTATAAAGGAAAATCCATCAGGCTAACATCAGACTTCTCGACAGAAACCCTACAGGCCAGAAGAGAATGGCATGATATATTTAATACAATGAAACAGAAGGGCCTTGAACCAAGGATACTGTATCCAGCACGACTATCATTCAAATATGACGGTGGGATTAAACAATTCCCAGACAAACAAAAGCTGAGGGAATTTGCTTTCCACAAACCACCTCTACAGAACATCTTACAGGGACTGCTCTAGATGGGAGCACTCCTAGAAAGAGCACAGCACAAAACACCCAACATATGAAGAATCGAGGAGGAGGAATAAGAAGGGAGAGAAGAAAAGAATCTCCAGACAGTGTATATAACAGCTCAATAAGCGAGCTAAGTTAGGCAGTAAGATACTAAAGAGGCTAACCTTGAACCTTTGGTAACCACGAATTTAAAGCCTGCAATGGCAATAAGTACATATCTTTCAATAGTCACCCTAAATGTTAATGGGCTGAATGCACCAATCAAAAGACACAGAGTAATAGAATGGATAAAAAAGCAAGACCCATCCATATGCTGCTTACAAGAAACTCACCTCAAGCCCAAAGACATGTACAGACTAAAAGTCAAGGGATGGAAAAACATATTTCAAGCAAACAACAGCGAGAAGAAAGCAGGAGTTGCAGTACTAATATCAGACAAAATAGACTTCAAAACAAAGAAAGTAAGAAGAGATAAAGAAGGACACTACATAATGATAAAGGGCTCAGTCCAAAAAGAGGATATAACCATTCTAAATATATATGCACCCAACACAGGAGCACCAGCATATGTGAAACAAATACTAACAGAACTAAAGGGGGAAATAGACTGCAATGCATTCATTCTAGGAGACTTCAACACACCACTCACCCCAAAGGAAAGATCCACCAGGCAGAAAATAAGTAAGGACACGGAAGCACTGAACAACACAGTAGAGCAGATGGACCTAATAGACATCTATAGAACTCTACATTCAAAAGCAACAGGATATACATTCTTCTCAAGTGCACATGGAACATTCTCCAGAATAGACCACATACTAGGCCACAAAAAGAGCCTCAGAAAATTCCAAAAGATTGAAATCGTACCAACCAACTTTTCAGACCACAAACACATGGAGGCTTAACAACATGCTCCTAAATAATCAATGGATCAATGACCAAATCAAAATGGAGATCCAGCAATATATGGAAACAAATGACAACAACAACACTAAGCCCCGACTTTTGTGGGACACAGCAAAAGCAGTCTTAAGAGGAAAGTATATAGCAATCCAAGCATATTTAAAAAAGGAAGAAAAATCCCAAATGAATGGTCTAATGTCACAATTATCGAAATTGGAAAAAGAAGAACAGATGAGGCCTAAGGTCAGCAGAAGGAGGGACATAATAAAGATCAGAGAAGAAATAAATAAAATTGAGAAGAATAAAACAATAGCAAAAATCAATGAACCCAAGAGCTGGTTCTTCGAGAAAATAAACAAAATACATAAGCCTCTAGCCAGACTTATTAAGAAGAAAAGAGAGTCAACACAAATCAACAGTATCAGAAACGAGAAAGGAAAAATCACGACGGACCCCACAGAAATACAAAGAATTATTAGAGAATACTATGAAAACCTATATGCTAACAAGCTGGGAAACCTAGGAGAAATGGACAACTTCCTAGAAAAATGCAACCTTCCACGACTGACCCAGAAAGAAACAGAAAATCTAAACCGACCAATTACCAGCAACGAAATTGAAGTGGTAATCAAAAAACTACCAAAGAACAAAACCCCCGGGCCAGATGGATTTACCTCGGAATTTTATCAGACATACAGGGAAGACATAATACCCATTCTCCTTACAGTTTTCCAAAAAATAGAGGAGGAGGGGATACTCCCAAACTCATTCTATGAAGCTAACATCACCCTAATACCAAAACCAGGCAAAGACCCCACCAAAAAAGAAAACTACAGACCAATATCCCTGATGAACGTAGATGCAAAAATACTCAACAAAATATTAGCAAACCGAATTCAAAAATACATCAAAAGGATCATACACCATGACCAAGTGGGAATCATCCCAGGGATGCAAGGATGGTACAACATTCGAAAGTCCATCAACATCATCCACCACATCAACAAAAAGAAAGACAAAAACCACATGATCATCTCCATAGATGCTGAAAAAGCATTTGACAAAGTTCAACATCCATTCATGATAAAAACTCTCAGCAAAATGGGAACAGAGGGCAAGTACCTCAACATAATAAAGGACATCTATGATAAACCCACAGCCAACATTATATTGAACAGCGAGAAGCTGAAAGCATTTCCTCTGAGATCGGGAACTAGACAGGGATACCCACTGTCCCCACTGTTATTTAACATAGTACTGGAGGTCCTAGCCAAGGCAATCAGACAAAACAAAAACATACAAGGAATCCAGATTGGTAAAGAGGAAGTTAAACTGTCACTATTTGCAGATGACATGATACTGCACATAAAAAACCCTAAAGACTCCACCCCAAAACTACTAGAACTGATATCGGAATACAGCAAAGTTGCAGGATACAAAATCAACACACAGAAATCTGTGGCTTTCCTATACACGAACAATGAACCAACAGAAAGAGAAATCAGGAAAACAACTCCATTCACAATTGCATCAAAAAAACACAAAATACCTAGGAATAAACCTAACCAAAGAAGTGAAAGACTTATACTCTGAAAACTACAAGTCACTCTTAAGAGAAATTAAAGGGGACACTAACAGATGGAAACTCAACCCATGCTCTTGGCTAGGAAGAATTAATATCGTCAAAATGGCCATCCTGCCCAAAGCAATATACAGATTTGATGCAATCCCTATGAGACTACCAGCAACATTCTTCAATGAACTGGAACAAATAATTCAAAAATTCATATGGAAACACCAAAGACCCCGAATAGCCAAAGCAATCCTGAGAAAGAAGAATAAAGTAGGGGGGATCTCACTCCCCAACTTCAAGCTCTACTATAAAGCCATAGTAATCAAGACAATTTGGTACTGGCACAAGAGCAGAGCCACAGACCAATGGAACAGACTAGAGAATCCAGACATTAACCCAGACATATATGGTCAATTAATATTTGATAAAGGAGCCATGGACATACAATGGCGAAATGACAGTCTCTTCAACAGATGCTGCTGGCAAAACTGGACAGCTACATGTAGGAGAATGAAACTGGACCATTGTCTAACCCCATATACAAAAATAAACTCAAAATGGATCAAAGACCTGAATGTAAGTCATGAAACCATTAAACTCTTGGAAGAAAATATAGGTAAAAACCTCTTAGACATAAACATGAGTGACCTCTTCTTGAACATATCTCCCCGGGCAAGGAAAACAACAGCAAAAATGAATAAGTTGGACTATATTAAGCTGAAAAGCTTCTGTACAGCAAAAGACACCATCAATAGAACAAAAAGGAACCCTACAGTATGGGAGAATATCTTTGAAAATGACACATCCGATAAAGGCTTGACGTCCAGAATATATAAAGAGCTCACACGCCTCAACAAACAAAAAACAAATAACCCAATTAAAAAATGGGCAGAGGAACTGAACAGTTCTCCAAAAAATAAATACAGATGGCCAACAGACACATGAAAAGATGCTCCACATCGCTAATTATTAGAGAAATGCAAATTAAAACTACAATGAGGTATCACCTCACACCAGTAAGGATGGCTGCCATCCAAAAGACAAACAACAACAAATGTTGGCGAGGCTGTGGAGAAAGGGGAACCCTCCTACACTGCTGGTGGGAATGTAAACTTGTTCAACCATTGTGGAAAGCAGTATGGAGGTACATCAAAATGCTCAAAACACACCTACCATTTGACCCAGGAATTGCACTCCTAGGAATTTACCCTAAGAATGCAGCAATCAAGTATGAGAAAGATCAGTGCACCCCTATGTTTATCGCAGCACTATTTACAATAGCCAAGAATTGGAAGCAACCTAAATGTCCATCG
The DNA here is from genome assembly GCF_030020395.1 of Manis pentadactyla. NCBI lineage: Eukaryota > Metazoa > Chordata > Mammalia > Pholidota > Manidae > Manis > Manis pentadactyla. Next base: position 32,558,342 of record NC_080023.1, on the reverse strand, counting down.
ATAGATGAATGGATAAAGAAGATGTGGTACATATACACAATGGAATACTACTCAGCCGTAAGAAAGGGCAAATCCAATCATTTGCAGCAACATGGATGGAGCTGGAGGGTATTATGCTCAGTGAAACAAGCCAAGCGGAGAAAGAGAAATACCAAATGATTTCACTTACCTGTGGAATATAAGAACAAAGGAAAAACTGAAGGAACAAAACAGCAGCAAAATCACAGAACTCAAGAATGGACTAACAGGTACCAAAGGGAAAGGGACTGGGGAGGATGGGTGGGTAGGGAGGGATAAGGGGGGGAGAAGTAGTGGGGTATTAAGATTAACATGCATGAGGGGGCAGGAGAAAAGGGAGGGCTGTACAACACAGAGAAGGCAAGTAGTGATTCTACAACATTTTGCTATGCTGATGGACAGTGACTGTAAAGGGGTTTATAGGGGAGACCTGGTATAGGGGAGAGCCTAGTAAACAGAATATTTGTCATGTAAGTGTAGATTAGTGATACCAAAAACAAAACAAAACAAAACAAAACAAAACAAAAAAAGGGCAGTTCCTGTGTGGTAACCTCCAATGAGTTCTACACAAGAGTATAAAGGGCATATAAAAGTGTAGGCAAAGGGTCTGTTTGTGTTTATACAGAAGATCAAAGCCTAATTTGGCTACCCCGAAAATGAACTAAGATACGATATGAAAAAGAACTTCCAACATCAGCACTCTCTGGAAGACTCATGCCAGAAGATGATCATCAAAAAACCCTAACAAAGGTCCACACACTGCTACAGCTGTAGATGCACTCATCCCACCAGTTCCTGGACTTGCCGTGGGAATGAAGAAGGAGATATCTAAGCTGTCCTGTGCATACAGTAAAACAACAAATTTGACTGGATCTATACTGTTGGAACTCAATCAAGAATTAGGAGAAGTGCAAATTGTAGCGCTCCAAAATCTTACAACTACAGACTATTTACTGTTAAAAGAACATAAGGGATGTGAACATTCCCCAGGAATGGGTTGTTTTAATTTGTTTGATTCTGATTTCTCTCAGACTGTTCAAGTTCAGTTGGACAATATCCACCATATCATAGATAAGTTTTCACAAATGCCTAAGGTGCCTAACTGATTTTCTTGGTTTCACTGGATATGGCTGGTAATTACAGGTATGCTTTGGTTATGTAACTATACTCCTATTATGTGAATGTGTGTGCGCAATTTAAGTAGTAGCTTAAAACCTATACATGCTGAAGTTACTCTACAAGAAGATATGTCAAAGAAATAATCAATCTTCCCATGTTTTCTGCTGCCTGCTACTTCTATAGCTTTTCTTCTTCCTTCCTAATTACAACCCTTAAATAGAATTCGTGCCTCATATCAAATTTACCGAGTATCATAATTCTTCCAAGTGGTAAAGATACCTCAAGACTAATGCTGGGCATAGAAGCTACAGGGCATAAATATGCAAAGAAATAAAAAGCTAACCATTTCAAACAATAAGGCTTCTCTCTCACTTACCAACTTCACATTTCCCTGTATGGCCCCAGAAGATGACTGGTTAGCCAGAGACGGGTAAGATTCCTCAAGGGAGGAACAATCTAAGACAGGCACAGTCACAGGGGGGTCATCAGGTGAGAAATTGGGGATCAACAGAGGTGAAGCTTAGAACCTCACCCCCCCTGTTCTGAGAGAAATCTTCTGCATACGTGGATGTTTTATTGCCCTTGTCTAGCTTGGATTAACACATAGTCTACAGGCACACACCTGATCATCTATATTTGCTCTCTTACAACACTAAACTATGTTTTCTACCTTTATCTTGTATCTACCTACCACTTCAGCATTTTATTAAAAATAATAATAATAAATAGAGAAATGTGGTATTCACATATAAATCAAGGATAAAAATCAAATGAGTATTCTTATTTGAACTGACTGTTTATAGTTCATAATGTATGAGCAAAACCGAAAGTTTCTATGATGTCTGCCTTGGTACTGTTCACCATGTAACTTATTCACTATGTAAGAATTTGTTCTCCATGTAAGAACTTGTTTGTTATACCTCAAAAGATTGGAGACTTATGAAAATTAGGCTTGGGGTGGATTAAGGATTGTGCACTGAGCATTGACTCTCCTATACAGAATTTTATTGTTGTTAACAACCATTTGATCAATAAATATGAGAGATGCCCTCACAAACAAACAAACAAAAAAAGTACACACTTCTAATTGTAAAATAAATAAGTAACCGGGATGTAATGTATAGCATAAGGAATATAGTCAAAATATTGTAACAACTTGGTATGGTGATAGCTGGTACCTAGAATTATCATGTATATAAATGTTCAATCACTATGTTGTACTCCTGAAACTAATGTAATGTAATACTGTGTGTCAACTACTCTTCAATAAAAAATAATTATCTTCAAAAAAAAAAAAAAAAGATTCACAGAGTGAGAAAAAGAAAATATGAAAGAGAAACTAAGAGATATAAGAAGGTCCAACATACATGTAGCAGACACTCCAGAAGGAGAGAATCGGAAGGGAAAGAAATAATATTAAAGAGATAATGACTAGGAATTTTCCAGGACTGGTGAAAACAGCAATCTTCAGATTCAAGAAACATGACAGTCCTCAGCAGGAGAAATGAAAATAAATTCATGCTTTGCTTACCACATGACAACTTAAGCAGTATGTCCAATTCTGGATACCTACTTCTTAAGACCAGAAATGGGAAACAATTATATTGTATGTGAATAATGGCTGAATAGTAGTGGCTTCCTGGGATGTTATGTAGAAAAATATTGTTAAGGCCATGTCTTGAGTCAGTGGAGAAAAAATGCCAGTATCTACTGATGATGTCTGATATGGATAGAAAGAATGGGAAGATAAAGCATTTGTTTTGTCTATCTACCATAATTCTAAAAGGCACCAAAACACAATGATTGAAATGATAAGGTTTCTATAAAGTATGTTTTATACTAATGCTAGATTAATCTTAAGAATCACTTTAATCATGCTATGGTTTTGCTCAGCATGGCTGAGTTACTTACTTCTGCCTAACTTTAAAGCTTTTCAGTTACAGGAAATAACTTTCTTCTTCAGCCTTGTTTCTATAAATTCTCAAAGTCCATAGCTTCAGTCAAGCAAATCTTGAACAATCTTGAACAAATGATGAGTAAGCTGTAGTAAGTTTTTCTTCTTATCTTTGTTCGTGCTGTTTTGCGTGGTTGAATGATAGAGACTGCTAGATGATTTATGGTATCCACTACACAAGTTTTGGCAGGGCATATGGTGGTGACCTAGGCAGACTAAATTTGTAGTTTCTCTAACAGCAGTTAGGTGTGACCACATCACTAGGTTCTAGTCTGATATGAATAGAAATAACAAATGCATCTTCCAGATCAGGTCCTTTATACATTTCTTGCATTCCACTCCGCTTTCTCGCTTCCCTGGGGCTGGTATGCTAACTTTAATCTTACAGATGAGTGCAAAACACCCTAGAAAGTGGCAGAGTAGAAGATAAAAGGAACCTGGAACTCCCGTACAAACTTGTGAAGCAGAAATACACAGATAACCTGCCTATGTTTCTCTGTTGCATGAAAAAGAGGAAGAGAAAAAAGCTACCCAAACTACCATATTCTTAGAGCTCTTTTAATTTTGGTTCTCTCTGTTACAACAGTTCAGCCTATACCCTGATTGATTCAGATCACCTTATCTTTTTTAAAGATTCACAATGACACTTTCATTGATCTCCTCTCTCTCTCAAATGTTATAGGACTTGTAAACTATACTACAAGATTTGTCAATTAGTTATAAAAGGCCATGTGTGTTTCATCATGATTAATTTTCTTAAGAGTAAAGGACCAGCCAATGGAGGGCAGCCTCTACAATGGTCCACGGTGATCCTCACTTCTGCTTTTTATGCCTTTGTGTAATCCCCATCTCAGCACCCTTGAGCGTGGGCTGCACCTATTGACTCACTTCTAGAGAAAACAATATGGCAAAAAATGATTTTGATACCAGGTTACTTATTAAGAGACTGTGGCTTAAGTCCTGAATGGCTGCTCTCATTCTCTCACCAGCTGCTGTGTTGTGAGGCACTCTATGCAGAGATCCAGGTGGCTAGGAAATAATGCAGGCTTCTAATCAATACCCTGAGAAGAACTGAGGTCTTGAGCCTAAAAACCTGCAAGGAATTAATTCTGTCCACAATCATGTGAGTGTGCTTGGAAACAGATTTTTCCCCTAGTCAAGCCTTCAGATGAGATGATAGCCTTAACTTACAGCATTTGCAGCTTTGTGAGAGACACTGAGCCTGGAGCACTTAGCTTAACTGTGCCAGCATTCTTCATCCACAAAAACTGTGAAACAATATATGTTTATTGTTTTAACTGCTAAATTTTAGGGGTAGTTTGCAGAAACAGATTATAAAAGGGCCATATTTCATATTTCTTCTAAAGTACATAGCACAGTGCCGTGTATAGGTATTGAAAGAATGTGTTAGCCAATATTGCTCTAGCAATACTAAATCATGAACCACATAGTCCAGGTAAAATTTCCCATTGGTGAGATTATGTAGCTATGGTAATACAAATTCACTTAAGGAAGAGCTGCTGAATATCTGGTGAACTGGAAAATTTTGACAGTAGTAAAATTTAATCCTAAAGTTGAATTTCATTAGGGTTAGTTTGGAAGCAATTTAACTGACCAGTTAAAAGGTATGGGCTTTAGAATCAGGCAGACCAGACTCTGATCCAGTTATTAACATTTATATTTTAAATATACATATATAAAGTAAAAGTTATCTCAGAAATATACTGCCTGACTATAACCACAGAGCTGATAATTCATGCTAATATTAGACAATGGAAAATGTACAAAGGAGGATATGTAGAGACAGTACTCATAATGAGGACAAATGTTCAAATACATTAAAAGAAAAGTTTGTGATGTTTAGAATATGAAATTATAAACATATTTCACATAGAGATTTTTAAATTTTATAGATTAGTTGTTATAGACAAATTTTATTTAAGGGAAAATGTGAAAATATCAGATCAAAGAGATATTACTGTATTACCTGTCTTATTGTGTCACCTTCCTGATTACTAACTGTAATCATTTTATCTTCACCACCTAAAGCAAGCAGATTTTCTGCATTCCAACATCCACATGTGATTTTCTTAGTATGCTTTCCTGAAAAAAAGATCATTTTTGTATAGATATATGGATTTCTCAAAAATTAAAAAAAAAAATGTGGTGTCAATCTTAAAGTTTAGGTAATACACCATGGAAATTAAACATGCAAGGAATTTTATCAAATCTCATCAAAGCAGTTGGTGTTTAAGCAATCTTATTGAAAAGTTTATCACCAAACTATGAATCAGGATAAGATATATAAAGACAATACTGTTTTCCTTCCAACATTTTATGTGGATTATGAGCACAGGCACTAACATAAAAAGATATTCCATTTCCCAACAACTTTGTTTACCATATAACCAAACTTCTCATAACAATAATGTCTTAAGAGAAGCAAATCCCAAAGCATTGTCGTTATTTTTACTATATTCAGCTTCATGACGCAGTAGACCCCTGGCAGATTTACATTCAGTTTTGACTATTTGTGTATAACTAAAGGACCTATGATTTGTGATAATACTGAAGTGCAAATACGAATGTACCCCAGTGAGACTTGAGTTAAGAACTGAGTCATTCAGAGATAGTAACTGCACTAGTTGGGGTGAGGATTTAATAATGTGTATAACTGTTGAACAACCGTGTTGTATACTTGAAACCAATATAATACTGTTTATCAATTATACCTCAATTAAAGAAAAAGAATTGAGTTATTGAACTAGTGAGTGGTATTAGGTATTAGAGTATCAGGAAGCCAGCCAGTACAAAAATTACATTTTTGGGGGGAAGGAGCTCATATGCTTGACATTGTGAGCATTTGTGGAAGGTCATGGGATAGATAAGTCCTTGAGTATCAAAGATTAATCTACAGTGAAAAGCAGAATGGTTAAGTATACATATTCTGGAGCCAGACTGCCTGGATTTGAATCTTGGCTCCACCACTTACTGCAAAATACTATAAATTACTGAAAATTTCTATTCTTTAATCACATCATCCATAAATTAGGGATAGTAGTAGGAGCTATCTCATAGGGTTGTGGATCAAATGAGCTAAAGCACTTAGAATGCCAGGTATATAGGGAACGCTATATAAGTGTCAGCTATTTGAGCTGTTACTGAGATCAGAGACCACATTTGTTTAATTTTTTGTACCCCTTTAGAGCCTAATACAGTACCTATGTAGAAAGTAGATTCTGAATAAAGTTGTTAAGTGAGTAGATCCTGAAGCAGGTGTATGCTTGGTGTGTGAGAGTCTCAGCAAGGAGGACAGCATGGCTGGGGCAGAGAAAGACAGGAGAGCAAATTATCAGATGAAGTCAGAGAGTTTGCAGGGGCCAGGTCAGGCAGGGCTTGGCTGGCTATTGTGAGGACTTTGGTTTTGACTCTGGGTGAGATGGAGAACCAGTGGAGGGTAATGAACAGAAGGCTCACTCTGACCTCTACACTGAGAATATTCTATAGTGAAGCAAGAGACGAATTGCAGGGACCAGTTTAGAGACTGTAGAAATCAAGGTGGAAGATGTTTGAGGCCCACACCACAGTGGTAGCAGGAGGGGCTGATGCTAGAGACATGTGAAAGTACATCCCACAGGAATTTCCGGCAAATTAGATATGGAGGATATAAGAAAGAGACGAATCAAGGATGGCACTAAGGTTTGGCCTGAAGATCTAAAAGAACAGAGTGTCATCACTGGTCAGAGGGAAAGCTGTGGATCAAAAGGGTTTTGGAGTTGTTAAATTTGAAGTGTTTACTCGACATCTCATTGAAGATGTTGAGTAAGCAGCTGTATATGAGCCTAGAGTTTGGAAGAGATAAATATGGGAGTTATCAGGATGTTGATAGTATTTCAAATCAGGAGACCAGGAAACAAAAGTGAAGGGAACATTCAGAGAAGAGACTGGGATATAAGAGATTTTGCTGATCACAGATTAAGGCACTTGGGTGGTACAGTGGGGGAACTGGATATCCAAAAAGGTGGGCATTAGGAAAGGAAAAAGGAGAATGTGACAAGAGGTAGAGGGATGCCAAAGATAAACTTCCTTCTATATCTAAAAAAGGGGGAGGAAAATCTTTCTTCCTCATCCTTCCTATATACATTAAGGCCCTTTTGCTTCCAGTACTCAGAACTCAAGTTGGCCTTAATATCAACTGTAACAGTTAACACGCTTTATGTGCCTGCTTACTCAATACATGTTAGGCACTTAACATGTATTGAGTTTTTCAGTTAATATTAACTCATAGTTAATATACTATGGTAACTGAAGTTTAGGCCATGTTATTGGGAGACTGGCAATATTTAATTAAATCATAGTAAATTCAAGTATATCAGACTCATGAAAAGTAAGAACTGCCTGAATTTAGTCTAGTTGGAGGAAATAAATCAGTGCAAGATGAAACAGGGTAACAAAGTTTAGTTTATTATAAAATCCTGACAGATCAGGTTCCCATAGCAGCAGCTATCTGAAGCAAAACGGCCTGGATTTAGGAAAGTTATTTAAAAGGAAAAAAAGCAACCAATTCAGAGAGGCAGCTATTTTTTTTAGCTAAAGGACCTAAGGTACATAAACTTGAATCTTTTCAGGCCCATTTTACCTAGTTAATAAATAAGGCTGAGGACAGAATCAATATTCATATTAAATACAAACATCACATATAAAATCATGTCTATATGACAGATACCTGACACAAATACTCATGCTTTGGCAAATTTTCATATACCTCAGGTGTCCAAATTTCTGGAGCCTAAAAGTTAACTGATAGGATATACCTCCAGATGAAGTGGGATATAAAAAATGCCTAACTGAAGTCAAATAGACAAATTAATTTATATGGTGAAAGTTGATTTTGGTAACTCAAAATGTTTTAATTTTTCAAATGGGTCAATGACATTACTGTTTAGCTGAAGCACTAAAAATATTAATATTAAAGATACACATAAATGTGAAAAAAACGGAAGTGTCCTTAATTGGAAGGCACTTCCTCATATTTGTTCTGTGGGTACTCTCACCTCCAGAATTCAGTAAATTACATCTTTCCTGGCCACGTGGATGTAATTAAGCCCACTAGTTTCACTATTCACCAGCGTGATGTCACAGTAATTGAAAGGAATCAATACTGTTTCTTCTTGGGTATTCAGAGGGCAGATGCTAAGTGACCAGAGGTTGTAGGAATCAGAGATTGAACCAAGAAGGTCAAACAAGGAACAAACACAAATCCCACCGAGTCATATACCACGAGGCAAATACAACTCATAGCCCACACCTAGACTAAACCAATTGTCTGGTGAGTGTGAGAGGTCAGAATTAGGGATGTGGAGTGGACATACTCTGTCCAACCCATCACCGAAAGTTTTAGTCCAGCTTCTCATGTGCTGATATACACGTGAGCTACTCCATGTCCAGAGGTACAATCCGGATGAGAAAGGGACAAATGGAAGCCATGCTACTGATGTACTGGTGTCCAAAGGCACAGGCTCACCTTACATTAACACAGTCTGTGTAGCCCGAGTATTTCTTAGCAGGCAGTGAAGAGGGGTGATCTTCTTGTACAGCTACAGGTTAAGGTTTGACCAGGGGAGTCTGACTACTACAGAATTTCCTTTGTAATATCAGGCAAATCTGAGGCAGTAAAAAGTAAATTTATGTATAGCGTCTCAAATATAAAGTATAACCTACCAAGGATAGGAATCTTTCGAGATGTCTGACGATTATAAATAAGCAAATTTCCTTTTACAGTCCCAACAGCCAGGAAACTTCCAATTTTTGACCAAAGAAGGAAAGACATTTGGTCCCTGTAACATTTAGACATAAATTACTAAGCAATTCACAATCACAAGCTTTAAATAGTTCTTTAAATAAGTACTTCATGAATAATTATAACATCTCCTTAGAAGCTGAAGTACAAAATTACAACATAATGCTTTAGGACAAAGACTAAGTGCTAAAGACATCTTGAAGACACTATAAAATGACTATACAGTTGATTAGACTTAAAATATATATAAAAATGTGTAATGTATATAGACTTCAATTTGTTCATGACAAACCTCAAATTTCATGACTCATGATGGGATAGTTACTATTTTGTCTACTAATGATAGTTGATAATTCTAAATGTGGAAAAAATCTTAATGGATGATGACATCTCATGCTCAAAAAAGAATCATGGCACCGTTGAACTTTGAACAATGTGGGGTTGGACTGCATGGGTCCATTCATAAGTGGACTATTTTCAATAAATATATTGGAAAAAATTTTGAAGATTTGTGACAATCTGAAACAACTTGTAGATGAACTGTGCAGCCTAGAGATATTGAAAAATTTAAGAAAAAGTTATGTCATGAATGCCAAATATATATGTGGATACTACTCTATTTTATCATTTACTACAATAAAATATACAAAAATCTGTTACTAAAAAGTTCAAACTATCAAAACTTATGCACACAAACACAGACAGTACATGATGCCATTCACAGTCAAGAGAAATGTAATCAAATGTAAAGATGCAGTATTATATCATAACTGCATTAAATTAACTACAATAGACACTGTACTGCTGTAGTAACTGCATAGCCACCTCCTGTTGCTATTGTAGTGAGCTCAGGTGCTCTCAAGCAACTGCTTAAAATGCAATGTGATGTTCATCATCTCCATAAACAGTGATCCCTTAAGTTGGTCACTGGGATAGTACACAACACTGAGCATGTACGATGATTCTGTAACATCTTCCTATGTTGGCAGATGGTAACCGCACTAGAGGGGGTGAAGATTTAATAATATGATTTAATTCAGTAACTACTGAACCACTCTGTTGTATATTTGAAACCAACATAAGATTGTGTATCAATGATACTTGCATTAAAAGAAGAGTCCATTGCTTTTTGTAAATGGAATTTAAATTGTTTAAAGGAAATTTAATTGTTTGGAAAATAAATATATTTAAGAAAAACTGATATTCAAAATTTTGCTTATTAAATATGTTAGTATAATAGATCAACCATTAAATTAAAAACAAACAGTAATGGCTATACCTTTGGATATGCAAAAGTTTTTTAGACAATAAATATCAATATCAATAGTAAAACATTCTTGATTTTACTCTAATCTTAAATTCATGCCTGGCCATGATATACAATTAACATTACAATAACTCTGAGATGATGTGAGTTAATGGATCCATGGGAAGACAGTGGAAGGCAGGGATACACCAGTTTGAAACACCTGGGATTAATTATGCATTTTTCTCTGGATGAGGATGTGACCTGATGTCAAATTTGGTTCAAGAACCAGTACTTGATATTTATAAACTTTCTCTTGAATGGAAGCACAGAGTATATAAAATCTTTCTGAAAAGTGATGTGTACCCAGCATGTAAAAGGACAGAGCAAGAAATGCAGGTTTTCAGACCAAGCATGACATGTTGGACAGAAAGTAACAAGGGTCAAGAAGGAGTCATATTTGGTCCTGTTCTACACAGTCACCTTGCCGCCTCTGGATTCATTTACTGCTTGATAAATAAACTGGAAACTTATAGTTTAAACTTATGGTATGTGTGTGATCTCTTCCTGCCAACGTGCATGAGGCAGGTATTATTATTATTATTATTATAACTATTTCATACAGATGATGAAATTGAGGCTTAGAGAGAGGTTAAGCAATTTGCCCAAGGTCAAAATTGTAAAATTTTAGTTATATTTCAGCAGAGATCTGTAAATTATTCTGTCTGTCCAGTATATTGTCCACTTGGGAACTGTCCCACCCTTCACCCCACTTTTTACCTGGTGGGATTATCAATTCTGTGGCCCTGCCTACCAACTCAGAGACCTTTTGAGGCACTGAGTGGACACTGATGATGTGACAAGAGGGCATGCTGTTTTCTCTGGTATAACTTGCCATATAAAGAATGATATTAGCCAATAGCTGACAGTAGCCATGAAGAGAATATGACTTAGAATGAAGTCCACTCAGAAAGGAAGAACGCAGAGATGGACAAAGAGTAATGATTGTATCATTATAACTCCTAGATCTAGCCATGCCTGCAGCCAATCCCATCTCCAGATTTTCCCATTTGTTTTGTCTCATCTTTAGATTTTTTAGTCTGTTCCATTGAAAGCACCTTTTATAATGATAACAATCATTTTAATTGGACAAAATCAATAGAAATTTACATAACAATAAAAAGGAATTGACTTCTATGAAAATAACTCATTAATGCATCTTTATATGGAAAGTAATAAGTATTGTTAGCATCAAAGCTACAAATAATCATTTCTAAGTGAAGATTTAGAAAATAGAAAAGTTATACTTACCTCATGCCACTGTCTAACTGGCTGGTTTTGTTTGTGTTGGCATCCCATAGATAAATGCAACTAGATTTCTCAGCAATCACTGCTAGGATATCTCCATCTTTATCCCAATCCATAGCAACACAGTTACTTTTAAAAAAGAAAGCAAAACATCACTTAGATTTTTTTTTAAGTAGGGGAAGGAAATTAAATGCTCACCCATTTATGATTTTTGTCTATAACAAGACCTTTCAATCTATTTTGAATAAGTCATAGACTTCCTAAAGTGAAAAACACAGCTCACTATTCACTGCTTGGATAATAATAAAATGTTTTGTTATTGTTGAGGGGATAGAAAAAGATGTAAACTACATTTTACATATCATTTTCATACCCTATATTAAATATAATCTTACCTAATAAGGTAGCAGTTTTTCTTAGATCCTATAAAGAACCTGGCCTTTTGGTAAAAACAAATTCATCAAGCACCTCCACAAAGGAATCACATTGGAATCAATAAGTAATTTGTACGATCAAGTTTTGAAAAGTTATTTCAGATTTACAGAGAGAGAAAAAAGATACTGATAAGAAATGATGTTATATAGTTATATCTAGATACACTGTGTATGAAACAGATCAAGATTGGGTAGATGTAGGATTGCAAAGAAGGAAAGACTGAATCCTGAAGTGGTGAATCAATTAAGAAAAGTGATTCAATTAAGATGTCAAAATAGTTACAAAAAATAGTTATAAATAGGAAATGCTCTATTTTATGTTTCTTACTGCTTAAAATTAGTCCAAAATGTTTATAACTTAAAAACATCCTACTTCTCTAATGCTATTTTTTATTTTAAGATTCTTTGTTCTTGGGTATTGGCTAAGCCATACTCAGACTTACATTTAAGGCAATTGGGAATTACTTCAGTTATTTTATTCTTCAAACTATTCAAACGGGGATCATAATTTTGAGTAATATTTTCAGAAATTCTGGGAGTATGAAAGAGGGAAGCTTTCAAATTGTTAATAAAATCATCTGTCAATTAAAGATAATATATAATGGCATTTTATTTATCTGGAGATCCTTTGTCAGTCGAATTCAACTAAGATGAATACAGCAAAAGACTTTAGAAGTTAAAAAATAAGGCCATTGCATTACCAAAATAGATGTCACAGATATCATGTAATAAAGCTCATACAATTTATTCAGGTTTTCACTAAGTGCCTTATTTTATTTTAGACATAATTATTACTACTTTGACCTCTGTTTCCTAGAATATAGAATCCAGAAGCAATAATTAAAGAGAAATGAAATGGGAAATGCCAAAATGGTGGCATGAAGTGGGTGGTGGCAGAGCAGGAGGTGGGAAAGGCTGGTAGGAGACTGAGAGAAGTAAACCTGATTTGCAAGGATGGTGGCAATAAACTATAGAAAGCAGACATGAATTTAAAAAGCATGGCGCAGAAGACCACTTAGGTGAGGAACTCTAAATATCTTAATAGCCATTGAGGCTATCAGTTAAATAATAATATAGGTAATGATTACACTAAATCATTAAAAATGTTTAAGTTATATCTAGTGTAATCTAGAATAATTTCCTGAAAAATGGATTGTCTTTGTCCTTTAAGAAGTATGTGTATTTTCCAATAACTTATTAGATAAGAAATATTACAGTGATGCAGTCTTATCTACCTATACACACTCTAGGCTTGTTTACAATTAAATTGGAATTCTTTCATATGGACTCATTTAAAATTCTACCTTAACACTTCCCTGTGAATGTATGTGTGTTTGTAATATAAACTCTTAACTCATATGCTAGATATCTATGTATTTCATTAAACAAATTCCTTTACCAATGAAGAAAGAAAGAAGACATAGAAGTTATATATTAAGTTATAAAATTCTACTTGATTATGGTTTTAAGACAGTACTGTTTTATCTTTTAGGAAACAAAGCTTGAAAAAGTTTTTGATCTACCTTTGTACTTACCCAAGTAAATTAATTTCACTTCTTTTTTGACCATGGCGATCAAAGATTTTCACAATCTGATCGGCTCTAAAAGCAATTAGAACACAGAGATGTGATTTAAATGTTTTTTTTATTTATATATATGAAAAACTAAGTTGCCACCCAAGTGACTTCAGTGCTCTTTCATGATAGCTTCATAATTTGTATCTAAAAAAGTTATTACCAGGTAAAGGTTCTATGAACTGTTATGTCAATGGAGTTGAATATATTACTTTTCCCATCACACAAGAACTTCTCTGAGTGTTGTTATATGGGCATACAACCATTTGGAGTCAGATTCACTTAAAACATTCACTGGTTCTCTTACCCTGTTACTGCAAGGTAGTTTCCTGATGTTTTTTGCCAGGTGAACTGTATTGGTGCACCAAGCCAAGTCTTTTCTAACAGTGAGAAAACACGCTAAAAAAATAAACACAATTTTTATATTTTCAAAACATACAATTAAGGGTTGGTCAGAAAGGACATCAAAACAGATGATGAAAACGAGATTCAGGATGGTAAAGGCTTATGTTGGAACTTATCCAAAAGAAGTAAAATAACAAACAAAATAACTAAACAACCAACCAAACAAAAAACCACAATCGTTTACTGTAAAGTATGCATTGATAATAAAACTTATTAGTCTTTAAACATAAATTTTATAAAAATTATAATTTTAGTGTTTTATAGATGTTACATAAAATAATTTAAACTTGAATATAGATAATCAGTGGCATGGGCTTCTTGGGATTAAATGTAACGAGACTGTTAAGGTTTAAAAACTCCTAACCATGAGAGATGGAAAACACCTATACTTCCTTCAAAATTACTTTCTTCATTTACCCATTAGTAATATTTACTTCATCATTAAGTGTTTAATTTGGCTATTGGGTGGACAGTGTATCATTTGAAAAGTCATTCTTTCTTTTCACTTAGTCAAGAACTGTGGTATCCAATATGAAAGCCACAAACCACACGTGGACTTGAAATTTTATTGAGGACTTGCAATGTGGATAGTCTGAACTTAGCCGGGTTGTAAATACAAAATCCATACTGGATTTCAGGCTATGAGAAAGAGAATGCAAACTATCTCGCTGTTAATTTTCTTATATTGATTACATGTTGAAATATTTTGCATATACTGGATAAAATAAAATATATTATTAAAATCAATCTTACCAGTTTCTTTAAAAACATTTTTAATGTGGCTAAATTTTTTTGACTACAGTGGCTCACATTAGATTTATATCAAGCAGTGCTAATTTAGAACATTTAGAAGCACAGAGCTTGAATGAAAATATTTAGATTTTTAATGTTAGGTTAAATTATAAATAATGATGCCCATATCTAGGCACTTGTTTAAATACTACTACAGATAGCTTGACAACCTGAGTGGCAACACAAAACTCATCCGATGCTCAAAATTAAGTGCCAGTCAATAGCCATTTATAATGTTAAAGAGATGAACTCCACCTCTACCGAAAGCAGGTGAATCCAACGTTTTGTGGAGCATGAAGACACCCTTGACGGAAAACAAAAGTCTAAAAGCATCTTACTTTGGCAATTTGGTGCCCACATTGCCCTGGAATTTCTTCATGCAAGTGAGGGATCCTTAAATTTGAATTTCACCCGCTCCATGGGTAGACCTCCTCTAGCTGGGGTCTTCCATTATTATTTTTCTTCAGTGGCGCTATATACATAATCCATACACAGTGCAGTGGAAGAAGTTTTAGTTCCACAACCAAAAGACCAAAATTTAAATTTTGCTTTTTACTTATTAGCTGTGGGGCTTAAAAGAAGTCGCTTGAATTGCCTCAAACACAGAACTCTCAACTGTAAACCAGGAGCATCTCCTCACTTCTGATACTTAATAAATTGTGAAACGCTTTGGAAATAGAAGTTATGATTACCGGTCTGTCAATTTCAATTTCCACACTAAGATGCACGAGGAACCATTAGGACGTAAACATTAATTTAAAATTGAACGTTACATTTCTTTGCCAGATCAGGATAGGGGGTATGACTGTGGTAAAGCGAAAGGGTGAATGACCTGCAGCTAGTGACCGGGGAGCGGGGGTTCTAGAGAAGCCCAACCCTATAAACCATGCGTGCAAAGGATGACGCTCTTAAGCGTGAGACCCGCGTATGCAAGTGCAGATTTTCCATGCATAATGTACATTCACCACCAGGTAATCTGTAAATTGGACCAGCCACAGACAATACAACTCTTTTGGAGGGTTTTCACTTTTTTCAGGGCGCCGGGCAGTTGCCTGGGGTTCAGCTGCAGGAAATAAGGCAGCTCCATTTGATCCAGTCAACTTCACCGCCAACCTCCAAACGTATTCACACGTCCTCTTCTTTCCGCGGCGCGCAATCGGGGGTCTCTTCAGACTCAGTTTGCTCTTTTCCGGCCATGGCCAGGTTTCCTCTGCCCACACCGCTTCAACTCCGTCCGCGGTCCCAGAAATGGGAGGCCTCCCTCTCCGCCTTCTCCTCTCCAATTTTTAACCCCTTTCCCCTGCTTCCTTCAACTTCGCCCGCGCTCCCCCGCCGTGCCTGGTCACCTCGCTCTCTTCCCCAGGACTCAAGCACACGAGAGCGGAAGGGGGCACACGCCCCTATCTCAACGCGAAGCTCGGCTGGCTAAGGGAAGGGCCAGTGGTCGCGTCTTCCAGTCCCCCCGGGGTTTGTAAGTTATTTACCTTCATCTCAAGGCTCCAGCGGCAGTGCGACCTAGCAAGTGCGCAGGCGCACCCGGTCTCCTCTAAAAAGGGCTACAGCGTTCTTGTCACCCAGGAGACCGCGCAAGCAGTAACCAATCAGCGAGCGCCAGCTGAGGCGGGGAGCTTCCCGGCGTCCTCCGCGGGAGAGGCCGGGAGGCGTAGACTTGGATCACGTGACGCAGGCGGAGCTAGGTCCCGGGAAGTTGAGCATCCGTAGATAGTGCGGCGCGACGGCATCCTGGTTGGGCTCATGATTGGATGAGTTTCCTCAGGAGGCGGGTTCTGTGAACTTGACGGGCGCCTGCGTAATTTTCGGTCCCCAATTCCTAAGACGCCAAGAGTGACCTTTAGGGCTTGAAAGAAGTTCGGAAAAAAAGGCAAGGCTCTGAAAGTTGGGTAAAAGAAGCTGTAGTTACTCATGAGACAAATGCTTTAACACAGTCCACGCAAAGAGGGCTTGGATAAGCCCACAAGGCACCTCGTTTTTTCCTCTTAACAGGTTTCTGGGCGAGAAGGGTGGGTGAAAGGTTTTTTCAAGGCCCTCTTTGTCCAACTAAACGAGCCTGCTACAGTGGGCAGGAAAAATGAGTACTGATTGCTGCTTTTCAGACTTTGAAGCTGGCAGCTTTCCCCCCAAATATGCCCTACTATATAGTGCCTCATTATTTAGAGTATGAAAGTACTTTATTTCCCCAAGTGTGTGAACGTGTTGAACAACCCATCCTTTCCTTTTCAACATTAGGTAGGAATGTGATTGGCCTAAGCAAAAATTAAATGATCTAAAATAACTAATGATAGATGTTTCCGGATTCTTCGTTAGAGTACTGTTTCCTTGCACTGGGGTTTTCAGTTAGGTAGATTGTTAAATTTTTATTGAAAGATTATTCTGCAGCCATTCATGGTACACTCAAGTTGAAGACTGATCTCTGATGGGATATATTTGTATCTTTAGATGTTTGATTTCAGATGTAAGACCTACACGTTAAGATGGAGATGGCTTTAGTAGGTGATGGGATGAAAGAAAAATGTAGAAATACAGAAATTTTCCATTTGAAACAGAGCGAATGGAACTTCTTTAGGTTTAGGGGAGGTAGATGTGACAAAAATTTTACCTCTACCTTCTTAAAGTTTTTCAGCTGGACCTGAGAATTATACTGACAAAAGACAGAAAACTGTAGAAAAGTTTATCTGTTAATAAATTTATGTGTTATTTGACATGGGAGCCTAAACGAAAAGACCCAAAGAAATGGTGAAACCTATCTGCTTTTATATTAGGTTGAACAGTGAGAAGCAATTGTGGAAAAATAAACTATGTGGTGAGGTTAAAGGAAGATAATCATGTTAGCAAGATCTGTTTGTATAGAATTCTTTCCATCCTAATTTCTCCTTGATAAGAATGTTATTTTCCTTCTGACATAGGGATGGCCTCTTTCACAGGGCAGTTCTCCTCTTTTCTGGAAGAAAGGGGGAGATTAGAATGCCCTTTTGTATTGGCTGTTTTTTAAAGTAACTTTATCTCAAAATAATCCTTATACAAAGGTGCCGTATTTGGGGGAGGCAAACTTTGCCACCGTTTAGGGAAAGTACATATAGAAGAATAAAATTAGTCCAGAAAGCTGAAAATGAAAATGAAGAGAATCTTGATATATAGACTTAGTATAGAGTCTTTCAAACCAAGGAGAAGCATTTCAAGAGGTTCAAATTTCATCTTGTTTTAACATACTATTGGGTTTGTCTCAGAAGTGGAAGTTAATGTAAAGTGATAGAGTAAGAATATGAGGAATTGAAAGAAGTCAACTTATTTATAGATATGCAATTAAGGTTAAAAAAGAATTGGATATTCAACATAAATCCAGTTATTTTTGTCCAGTTCTGCATGTTCAGTGCCAAGCATGATTCTAGGTGCAGATATATGGTTATGAATCAAATAGTTAAGGAAATGAAGAAATTAAAATTCTGAGTCCATGACAACTTAATGATTCCTGTTCTTTAGGGGAAAATTTTTGCATTACCTCCTCTGAGTTAATATGGTGCAATAGTTCTCAATCCCGCTTCCATTATTAGAATTACTTGGGGGTCACTTAGGGTGGCTCAGGCTCAACTTATTGAAACAATTTCTAGCGATGGAACCAGGCTCCATCTTTACTTTCTTTCTTTTTTTCTTTAAAAACTTTTTATGGTATACAGCCAGATTGAGAATGGTTGATTTATTCTAGAGTATACCAAATCCAAGGAATCAGATGGTAGCCTGTTTTTTCCTGAAGGCAAATAGCTTCTTCTCTTAAAAAACCTATGCTCCAACCTTAAAAAACCAAATGTAAAATGACTCTGTTGCTTTGGAAACCAGTCTGAAGACACTGCTTTCTCTAAAAGGGCAGAGGAAAAGCATACCAAAGGGAGGAGAGAAAATTAAGCGAAAGAAGAGAATATGAAAAATCATAGTAGGGTTGAGAGATATGAATACTGTCTTATGTAGCTACAGACTTCAAGTTTTTTCTTGAAAACACAGCAGGTATGTGAATTTCTCTTAAAAGATATAAAGATTTTCTTATGGTGTTAAATAAAATGCCACGCAGAGGAATATATTTGGAACTTAGGAAAAAATTGTTAGAGAAACAAGCTTCTGAAAGAGTAAAGATAGTAATGAAAAACTTAACTGTAACACATCAAAATTCTGTGATAAATACACATGATCAGATTTACTGGATAAAAGTGGTCAGAGGCCCAAGACCAGCCCATTTCTTCTAGCAGATGCTTATATCCTCAGAAGGATAGATGGCAGGTATAACACAGAGCTGAGGCCCTAGCATCAGTTCTTTCAAACTCTAAGTCTAGCCCTGAATATAGGACACATTTTTATCTTAGTTAATGTGTTAAAAATATGCTATTCATAGAAAATACTCTCATATTGCCATGCTCCCCAGCTAGTCTTCATATTTCAAGTAAATCACGTTAAATGCAAAGATGTAATGTTTATATATATATTTGCACTTTTTTTAACCTTTTACTTTGAAATAATTATAGATCTGTAGGAGACTGCAAAGCAATCTACAGGGAATTCCCAAGTACTATTCCCGCAGCCTCCCTCAATGTTAACATCTTACATAATGATAATACATTATCAACACCAAGACATTGACATTGGTCCAATATATACATTTATTCAAATTTCGCCAGTTACATATGCATTCATGTAACTGTGTGTGTGTGTGTGTGTGTGTGTAGCTGTAAGCAATTTTATCCCATGTAGGCTTGAGAAACCACCACTACAATCAAGATGCTCAGTTGCACTATTACAGGACTCATGATCATAATATCCCTTTCTGAGCCACAGTCATTCCCTTCCTTCCACTATTTCTAACCTCTGGCAACCACTATTCTGTTCACCTTTATAATTATGCTATTTTTTAAATGTTTTGTAAATGGAACCATGCAGTATGTATCCTTTGGGACTGGCTTCTTCATTCAGCGTAATTTCCTTTAGGAGTTTCATTCAATTTGTTGCATGAATCTATAGTTTGTTCCATTTTATTGCTGGGTGGTATTCCATGGTAGAGATGTACCATTGTTTGTTTAACCATTCATCAAGTGCAAACATTTGGGTAGTTTCCAATTTGGGGCTATTATGAATAAAGCTTCTATGAACATTCATGTACTAATTTCTGTGTGAAAATAAGCCTGCATTTCTCTGGGATAAATACCCAAGGGTGTCATTGCTACATAGTATGGTAAGTCTATGTGAACCCAGAGAACTAAAATTGTTTTTAGTTTTGAAAGGAATCGCCAAACTATTTTCCAGAGTGTGCACATGCTTTTAGGATGAGAAAGTACTCACTTTCAGAAATACTAAATTTCCAAATGAAGTCTCCCACTTTTCTCCTAAATAAGTGAAATTTGTGACTCAGACATTAGATTTTTCTAACTCCTCTGTAATGATCAGCTGTTGCCAGAAAGCAGTTGATCCTGTGTGATTTGTAAATCTTACTGCATATGAGCATAACAGAACAATGGAGATGGCTGTGAGTGGCTGGGGGATGAAAGTAATTTTTGTAAGGTACTTCAGTTAAGAGAATCATGAAAACAATATTTTCAAAGAAAGACTTATGAAAGATAATAAAATAGTTTTTATTTGCACAGTATTGTGCATCTTTTCACCTTCTTTATCTCTGTCTCCTTTTTACTTTTCCTCTGTCCTAGAAATCATTAACTATCTGGAAAAAAAGTATTTTCTCCAACTTGGTTCATCACTAGCAAGATATTTTGATGTAAATGTCACCTTAAACTCATAAATATGTTAATTAAAGAAGTTTCAGCCTTTCTTTCCTTTTCCATGCCTTCCTTCACTTTTCTCTCTTCCACAGAGAAAGATATGTGCTTTGAAGAATTTTATTGCTTCAATTGAAGCTAAATTTTACCTGCTTTATTTGCAGTATCATGAATATGGATCATATTTATAAAAATCTATCTCATGTTAATGGAATTATATGTGGAGAAGCTGTCGACCATTCTGAGATCAGATGTAGAGTTTTCAATAATCGATTACTTGTGATTTTCATCTCCAGTAATGTTTCCAGTGCATCTGAGGAAGGCAAGACATTTGCTTTGTGGAAAAATGGAAGGAGGGGATCTAGAACATAGAGAATATGCATCAAGCCTAAAAACGGAGCTAATTTTTAAAAAATGTTTTACTAAATTTTGAAACATTTGGAAAATTACAGAAAAGTACTTTTTCCCCCGCTGAACTCTTTGAGATAAGTTGCTAACATGATGGTCCATAACTGAAATATTTTGTTTTTCCTACAAAGACACTTATCTACTAAACCACAATACAACCATGAAAATCAGGAAGTTAACACTGATATATTACTATTGTCTAACTCACAGAACCATTCAAGTTTTGAGTTGAATGGCTCAAGTTGTCTCAATAATGTCCTTTTTAGACAAAGAATTCAATCCAGGACCATAGTTCACATTTAGTTGTCTTGTTTCTTTAGTCTTCAGTCTAGTATGGCTAGATACTCAATCTCTCCTTAACTCTCATACCTCAACACATTTGAAAACGTCAGGCTAGTTATTCTGTAGAATGACCTTCAATTTTAGTTTTTCTGATATTTTCTCATGGTTAGATTCAGGTTATACATCTTTGGGAGGAATATTACAGAACTGATGCTGTGTTCTGTTCTTTTCCTATCAGGAAATACAGTTTTGATTTGTCTCACAACTAATGATGTTCACTTTTGTTAACAGAGACAGGTCCTTGGTCTTATTGTGAGAAAGAATTCAAGAACCAATGAAGAAAAGACATGGAACATTAAGAGTTCATTTGGATGGCCATAGACTCATAGACCATGAGAAGTGACTGGTGGTTACCATGGGGGACGGGCTGGGGTGGTAGATGGGGAGGGTAAGTGGGATAAAAGGGCATAAAAATTCTCAATAATAATGTAAGTTGATCACAGGGATGGCAGTACAGAAGGAAGAATATAGCCAATGATTCTGTAACCTCTTCATATGCTGAAAGCTAGTAACTTTACTAGTGAGGGTGAGGATTTAATAATATGGTGAATTGGTGAACCACTGTGCTGTATAACTGAAACCAGCATAAGATGGTATATCATAAAAAAACGCTAGAGAATCCAGTCCAAAACTACTAGAACTAATATATGAATGCAGAAAAGTTGCAGGATACAAAATACACAGAAATCTGTTGCATTCCTATACACTAACAATGAACTAGCAGAAAGAGAAATCAGGAAAACAATTCCATTCACGATTGCATCAAAAAGAATAAAATACCTAGGAATAAACCTAACCAAGGAAGTGAAAGACCTATACCCTAAAAACAACAAGACACTCTTAAGAGAAATTAAAGAGGACACTAATAAATGCAAATTCATCCCATGCTCTTAGGTAGGAAGAATTAATATTGTCAAAATGGCCATCCTGCCTAATGCAATCTACAGATTCAATGCAATCCCTATCAAAATACCAACAGCATTCTTCAATGAACTGGAACAAATAGTTCTATAATTCATATGGAACCACAAAAGACCCTGAATAGCCAAAGCAATCCTGAAAAGGAAGAATAAAGCAGGGGGAATCTTGCTTCCCAACTTCAAGCTCTACTACAAAGCCACGGTAATCGAGACAATTTGGTACTGGCACAAGAACAGACCCATAGACCAGTGGAACAGAATAGAGAGTCCAGATATTAACCCAAACAGATATGATCACTTAATATATGATAAAGGAGTTAAGGACATACAATGGGGAAATGACAACCTCTTCAACAGTTGGTGTTGGCAAAACTGGACAGCTACATATAAGAGAATGAAACTGGATCACTGTCTAACCCCATACACAAAAGTAAACTCGAAATGGATCAAAGGCCTGAATGTAAGTCCTGAAACCATAAAACTCTTAGAAAAAAACACAGGCAAAAATCTCTTGAACATAAACATGAGCAGCTTCTTCATGAACATATCTCCCTGGGCAAGGGAAACAAAAGGAAAAATTAACAAGTGGGACTATATCAAGCTGAAAAGCTTCTGTACAGCAAAGGACACCATCAATAACATGAAAAGGCATTCTACAGTATAGGAGAATATATTCATAAATGACATATCCGATAAAGGGTTGACATCCAAAATACATAAAGAGCTCATGCACCTCAACAAACAAAAAGCAAATAATCCAGTTAAAAAATAGGCAGAGGATCTGAACAGACACTTCTCCAAAGAAGGTATTCAGATGGCCAACACGCACATGAAACACATGAAAAGATGCTCCACATCGCTAATCATCAGAGAAATGCAAATTAAAACCACAATAAGATATCACCTCACACCAGTTAGAACGGCCACCATCCAAAAGACAAAGAACAACAAATGCTGGCAAGGGTGTGGAGAAAGCGGAACCCCCCTACACTGCCAGTGGGAATGTAAATTAGTTCAACCATACTGCTTGTGGAAAGCAGTATGGAAGTTCCTCAAAAAACTCAAAATAGAAATACCATTTGACCCAGGAATTCCACTCCTAGGAATTTACCCTAAGAACACAGCAGCCCAGTTTGAAAAAGACAGATGCAGCCCTATGTTTATCGCAGCACTATTTACAATAGGCAAGAAATGGAAGCAACTTGTGTCCAGCAGTAGATGAATGAATAAATAAGGTGTGGTATATATACACAATAGAATATTACTCAGCCATCAGAAGAAAACAAATCCTACCATTTGCAACAACATGAATGGAGCTAGAGGGTATTATGCTCAGTGAAATAAGCCAGGCAGAGAAAGACAAGTATCAAATGATTTCACTCATCTGTGGAGTATAAGAACAAAGAAAAAAACTGAAGGAACAAAACAGCAGCAGACTCACAGAACCCAAGAATGGACCAACAATAACCAAGGGGAAAGGAACTGGGGAGGATGGGTGAGAAGAGAGGGATAAGGGGGGAAAAGGGACATTACGATTAGCACACACAATGTGGGGAGGGGGCGGCACGGGGAAGGCTGTACAACACAGAGAAGACAAGTAGTGACTCTATGGCATCTTACTATGCTGACGGACAGCAACTATAAAGGGGTATGTGGTGGGGACCTGACAATGGGGGAAGTCTAGTAATCATAATGTTGCTCATGTAATTTTACATTAATGATGCCAAAATAAAAAAAAATAAAAAAAAGAGAAGCACTTTCCAGTCAATTGATTAATAAACTGAAGGATGTTGCCTAAGTAAAGCACTAGAAATAATAAATATTTCACGGTTGCTCATGTAACATGAAGATTTCAAAAAAGTAAGCCAAAAAATCAATGAGTAATGATGATGAAAAGAATAAGGGCTTCCTGGGGCACAGTGAGTCTGTACATGTCAGTTCTGTACCTTTGTGGTTTTCCATTTGTTCATCTAAATTGAAGCATAGCTGGGGGTGGGGGCAGTAACCCATTCTATATTGTCATAAAGTGAGTAACTTGAGGGGAAAAAAAAAGATTGTGTGTCAGCGATTCTTCAATTAAAAAATTTGTAGTTAAACAGAAAAAAAGTTCATTTGGAGAATAAAGTTCAGGAAAAGACAAAAATACACACCTAAGGGTTGGGGTATGGGCAGACCCAGAGGGGGTTGTGCAAGAAAAAATAAGGAGACTTTTTTTTATGAAGGGAGAAGAATATTCTAAGTGGAGGTAGGAATCAAAGGGAACAGCAGGTGGAGTCTTCCTGGAGTTGGGGCTTGCTCCACTCTCACATCCTTGAATTTTTGGTTCCCATTGGAGCTGTGATGGTGCAGGAAGTGTGATTTTTGCTATGCTAATGATGTGTTAATGGATTTTGGGGTGAAGTTTGGGTCACTTTATCCTCTGTTGGACCTACCTGGTTTTGGCCAGTTTGTTACCAATATTCTCACTCCACATCTGAAGAGAACAGCTTGCACAGAATGTGTATAATGTAAGCAAACATCCAACTGAAGTACCCCTCACTCTCCCTTCCTATGTCTGGGTATCTGCCTACTATAACACTTTGATCACTTGATTACAGTGGTGTCTCCAGGCTGGCGAAGTTACTCTTTGCACTTTGTAATAAATGAAAATTTTGTGGGGGAGATATTTTAAAACTATATAAATATTAATTACTCATCAAACTTTCAGGTTATATATATATATATTTTGGTATCATTAATCTACAACTACATGAGGAACATTATGTTTACTAGACTCCTCCCTTCACCAAGTCCCCCCCACAAACCCATTACAGTCACTGTCCATCAGCTTAGTAAGATGCTGTAGAATCACTACATGTCTTCTCTGTGTTGCACAGCCCTCCTCATACCCGCCCCCCACACTATACATGCTGATCGTAATGCTCCCTTTCTTCCCCCCACTTTATCCCTCCCTTCCCACCCATTCTCCCCAGTCTCTAGGGCTGGGTGTTCAGCAGTCCTGGGCTCCCTCTCCCTCCCCGCTCTGACTCCTTTCCTCCCGCGGGGAGCTGGGGTGAAGGGTGGGGGCGCTCGGGTCCCGCCGGACAGCGGCTTGTATCTTACCCCCTTCGTGAGGTGCTCAGTTCTCGCAGATGTAGATGTAGCTTGTCTGTTGTACTGTATCCTCTGGTCTCTCTTTTAGGGATAGTTGTATTTGTTGTATTTTCAAAAATATATATGGTTTTGGGAGGAGATTTCCACTGCCCTACTCACGCCGCCATCTTGGCTCCTCCCAGGTTATATATATTTTTATGTCTGTATCTGTCCCTATTTTATTCAAAAGATTGTAGTTCATTACTCTCATTTATTTTTTATGCTGCAATTAGCTCCAAGCTAGCATTGTGTCCTTTCACTATGTCCCCAACATTCTTCAAGCGCAACTTGTTTACTGACACAGTAATGCTCCAGGTTTGTTTCGTAGTTTCCCTTGTCCAAGTCTGGGACCAAGAATCTTTCACACCTTTTAGAAGAAAATGGTATTCAGAAGCCAAGATATGGGCACCGTGAATGATCATCACTATTTGCAATTTATCTGTGGACAGAGCTAGAGCATATTTGTCTGTCTGTCTATCTTGAAAACCTTGAGTTCACAGTGTCCAATCCCAATTTAACAAATACGGAGAAAGGCTGCAGAGCTTCCATGCCCTCTCTGAGCACACGGCTCTCCCCAAGTGTCCACATGTTCACCAATCCTGAAGCTCTCTGAACCCCGTCCTTTTGTTTTTTTATGGGGTTTTGTTACATAGGCATGATTGATTAAATCATTGGCCATTGGTGACTGAATTCAACTTCCAGCCTCTCTCCCCTCCCCAAAGTCAGGGGTGAGACTGAAGGTTCCAATCCTCTAATCACACGGTGGTTCTCCTGGCAACCATCCCCCATTCTGAGGTACTTCCCAAAAGTAACCTCACTAACACAACAAAAGACACATTTATTGCTCTTATCACTTAGGAAATTCCAAGGGTTTTAAACTGGGAGGAAAATGAAAAATATACATTTATTATAAATCACGACATCACACCCTTGTATGCAGACACTCTCCTATCCCTGTCCACACTCCCTCTCTGCCCAAGATGCCCATGCCTCCCTGCTGGGCTCTTACGCCCCTTCCCAGGCTGTCCCTCTCTTGGACAGCTTCCTCACCTTGCTCTGGCTCTCATTTCCCAATGCCTGACCACCTACTGGTGTAGATATCTCCCTCACCCTGCTCAGGTTCTGACAGTTCATGCCGGGCTGCCTCCTGTGTGGTTACCCTCTTTACCCTGCCGCTTGGGGTCTGACACCCTACCCCAGGCCACCCCTCTCCTGTGTAGGATGCCCTCCTCACCCACCTGGACTCCAGTACCCTTCATGGGGCCACCATAGCTTCCCTCAACACCACTGCAGATGCCAGCCTTGCCATGCTCCACATGATGGCTTTAGATTGCTTTGTTAGGAAAGGAAGATGTTTTTTTAAAAATAAAATTTAAATGATTTAAATACTACCTATTTTTTTATTTGAGTAGATTTCGTTCTGCAGTAGGTGCTCTTATCTGGTTTTAAATTGGCTCAGCATCAAAATCAGATGGTACTTCAGTCTGATATTACTGATGAACAATGTATGTTTTTCATGGGCTATTGTTTTTACTTTCAAGAGCTATGAAAGGTTGATATTTTCCCCTATTCTTTATTTCCCCTTTTCTGTTTACCTCCATGATATCTCCTGTAAAAAAAACATTTTTTTCTTTGCCATCTTTCCTTTTTTCTTCCATTATTTAGTGAGCTTTTTTTTTTCTCCAAAGAAAAAGGTCCAAAGGCTGATATGATACAGTCTACAATTGCTAGAATAATTTTTGTTACTTTTAGCTTGTGCAGAAAAGGAGAACATCCCTTTTTCTCTGTCAATTGATCTCTAGTTAGGAACATGAGATTTACCTCCATGTTTCTGTTGAACTGCTAAATCTGAAGTTTAATTGGAGCTGGGCAAGGGAATCAGATCATGGAAGAAGTAAATTAGACGCTACACACCTATTTTTAAAAATTAAGATATAGCTTAAATTCAGTGCACACATTTTAAGTGTATGTTTTTACATATTTATACACCTATCTAACTACTACCAGATCAAGATGTCAAACATCCCATCACCTCAAAAGATACCCTCTTGCCCACTTATAGTCATTATTCCTTCAAAGTTAATAACTATTCTGACCTCTACTACTATAGTGTTGCCTTTTTAAATTTTACATGAGTAGAAACATGAGGAAGCATACAGTATGTAATTTTTTTTGTCTTATTTTCTTCACTGAATATTATATCTGAGAGTCACCATGTTGTGTGAATTAGAAGTTGGTTCTTGTTTATTGGTGAGTAGTAGTTCTTTGTATCAATATACCACTTTATTCATTTTCTGTTGACTGGGATCATTTCTAGTTCTGTGCTCTTATACATTAAGCTGCTATGAACATTCCTGTTCATGTCATTAGATAGACATTAGCACTCATTTCTGTTTGGTATATTTTCTGGAGTGGAATTGCAAGAACATACAGTATATATGTATTTAGCATTAGTAGGTACTGAGAAAATATTTTACAAAGTGGTTTTACTAATTTAGACACCCACTAGCAATGTATAAGAGTTTTAATTGCTCTATCCTCACCAGCATTTGGTATTGACAGTCTTTTGAATTTACATATTCTAATGTGTGTATAGTGAATGCTATGCCATAGTTTTGACTTGCATTTACCTAATGGCTAATGATGACGAGCATCTTTGCATATACTTACTGGATATTTTGGCTTTCCTTTTTGTGAATCGCCCTTAGGTCTTTTGCACCTTGTTTAATTGCATTAGTCACACATCTTTAAGCTTTCTTGTGTCCTGGAGGATGGGGCAGTAGCATCACTTCAAGGAGTTTCTGATGCAACTGGTTCAGTTGGATTGGATCTGAGAGATGGCACTGAACTGCTAGCGCTCTCTGGAAATGCAAGGAAAATGATCAAACCTGGTATGTTTCTATCATAAGTTCTGTGACTAGTAGAACACTACTGTATATTTTGAAGGATAAAATAAACAATTTTCAGCAAATTCTTTTTGCTTTGTTGATGACAACACCCAATACTCACAACTTAACAGGAAAAAAATCAAAGTGTTTTTCAGATGCTTTAAAAAGAAACAAGATATAGTTATTCTTTCTGGGATGTGAACCAATGAAATTACAGCCCCATTACACCTCTCTTGGATTACTCATTTTCTCTGGGGAAAAGTGCTCCAATTATTCATTTCTCCATTATCTACTTGGTCCAGTGTATTCTAGCCCTTAGTCCTTCTCAATGGTGTGCTGGAGCTCAATAGCATGGCTCATGAGAGCTGACTGTGCACAACTGGGAAACTTCGTATTTAGTGATGTCATGTTGGCAGCTTCAAAGTGTTACCTGGTGGGAGCATTTACATCATAGAAGTCAGCAGGTGTTACAAATAAGATTTTTTTTTCACACAGATTCTGTTGTTAAATATTTAACAAGACACAACTAATTCCACTTCATATAAACTGTTCATTGTCAAAATCAGTGGTCAATTTCCAGTTGCCCATTACCATGTATAACCAAGTTATTGCAAGCTCTACTGCTTAGATTATGACATGAAGGTGCTGGGCTAGTGGTTATAGCATGATAGAAATATGTTCACAAAGTAGGGAAAGCACAGAAGTATGGGAAAGTAGAGGAGAAATAGTTCATGTATAAAAGAAACTTGATGTGAGTTTTCCCTGATCCTAGAAATGTACATTACCAATGAGTAGTTGAGCTGAAAGAAGCATTTCTGAACTATGAATAATAAAAAAATTATGATCAACCATGCTAGAGATCAACAATTCTCTACAGAGAATATTAGAGGATTCTTTCCACATGAAGGGATGTCAATAATAGGCAACAAAAAAATGTAGAAAAAAAATATTATAAAGACTTATGAGGCAGTTAGTTAATAAAATTATTTCATTCTTTAACTGTGCCTTTTAGGTATTTAACAAATATTAACTTAAGTAATTCCTGAAAATGTTTACTTGTTCATAATCAGTTTAATGTGTGGTCTTTGAGTCTTAGTATATTATTTGGGGATGCATAGAATGGACTCTCATTTTTCTTATTTTAGGTAACACACTTGTTAATCTAATGCCAGTTTTCAAGCTATGGCTTCTCATCTTCAAATCCAATCTTCATTACCTGCTCTGTGAAAATAGAGATGGGCCTTTCTCTCCTTTTCCACATGGCATAATGTTAAGTGCTAGAGACATTGCAAGAGAAAAAGGAGGGGCAATCTGCTACAGTCCCTGAGTGTCCATGCTTACTACACTGTTTACCTGGTTACTTCTCAGGGCTGTGTGCCAGTGAGAAACCTTGAACACAAAGAGCAGGATTGCCTTCCATTTACTATAAAAGCAGTGGATCTGGGATCCCCTCATCTGGGATCTTCCATGTTGCTCCTATGGAACATGGGGGGAAGGGGAATTGACCCAAATATGACAGTCATACTACTTTTTGTCCTTTGAGTAACAAAGCTCTTTGTCTCTGACCCAGGAGTTTAGTATTTTCTCTCAGCATCCAAAAACAATAGGCTAATTTACTAGCTTGCAAATTCCAGACCTTGATAACCAGCCAATCCCTTGTGAGTCCAGTCCTGTTATAGCACATAATTCTTTATACCAAATCTTTCCTGTCAAATTACTGTGTGGTTTCTGTCTCCTGATTGGACCCTCACTGATCCATCACAACTACAGAATCATCTTCCTCACATCCTTAGAATTTTGAAGCATTTCTCTCTCTTAAATTAAACTTTAATAATGGGTTTCTCATTTTCTACTAATGGCTCATCCTCTCATTTCCATTATTACTGCTTTACTCAGCATCCCTTCTCTTCACTCTACTGACAGCAAAAGTTCTTCTGTGTACTGAAGATATTAAATATGCCATCATGACTAAAATGCCCTTCCTTTATCCTCTTGCCACAGAACAGCACCGATTAAGGGCCTGTTTGTGCGTGTCTGTGTGCATGCGCTCAGGCATGTAATAGGTAGAAGTACACAGTTTGTTCCTACTCACTGAAAGTGAAAACTTAAAATGTAGCACAGATGTTATGAGGGCACTATCACATTATCTGACCTTGGCATCAAATATGTATCATCCAATGCAATCAAGACAGCTGATTGTGTCAACTGTACATAGATTTTTTTAAAAGGTTCTAAGGTCATACAGATCTGGCTGGTTTTTAAATTTGGCTATGCCATTTAATAGCCAGTTTCTACCCCATTAGGGGGAATAACCACATCTTTTTCTAGGGCTATCATAAAAATTAAATTGTATATATATATTTTCTGATATATATATATATATATATATATATATATATATATAAAGTGCTTAGCATAGTATCTGTCACATAATCAAGTTAACTCTTACCTTTTTATATTTCAGTAAACAAATGACCAAGTCTGAGGAAAATTAGCAAAACATGAGCTTTTAACCCAATTTCATTTATATGCCTCACAGCTAAGGGAGTTTCTGTCTTCAGGCCCAGAGAAGACTTCCTTAGAAACTCAGTGGGGAGGCCTGACATACAGTGTTCAAGGCCTCATTCTTCAATCTTTCTACCTCTATCTTCTTTCCATTACTCTCTTGCTGTTGGAAGCTCCACCTTGGTTAACATTTTCTTTGCTACAGAGTTATTTTCCTCATTTCATCCTCTCAGAGGCCTTCTATCCTAGGTAATGGAAGAATGATCCTCTATGACAGGTTGGCAAACCTTCTCTGTAAATGTCAAGAAAAAGATAGTTTCTGTCACAACTTCTCAACTTTGTTGTTCTAGCAGAAAAGCAGCTGTAGACAGTGTGTAAACAAATGGGTATGTCTGTGTTCCAATAAAGCTTATTTACAAAAACAAACAACAGACATACTTGTCCTGTAGGCTTGTGGTTTGTTGATATCAGATCAACAGTTTTTCTGCTTTTAGACTTTTGACCCAGAGTACAGAGCCGTAATCTTGAGTAGGCCACTTTTCTCTATCTTTGCCCTTCAAAAAGGACTCCTTTGTGGAACTTTGTCTCACCACAGGTAAAATCTTAACTTTAAACATATACTTCATTCCAACAGTACTTCAATAGTCCTGTCTGGCTTCCTGAGATTCTTTAGTCGCAGGTTTTTCTATGTTATGTATGTACTAGATACAAAAATATCTTTAGTTCAAATCTTAAAACTCAGTGTAATTCATGGAAAAAACGACAAGGTGCTAAGTCGCATTAACAACATAGTATCAGTAAACAGCCCAAATAATTAATCAGCATAATTTTCCATACTATGATGTGATCAAGTAGCCCATAATCTAAAATTTCTACTGGATAAGACAAATTGACCTGAATAATTTTTATTATCAATAAGAGAGTACTTTTAAAATGACAATTAAAATGTTTAATATCCATTAAATCATGATTTTATTATGGTCAAGTAACGTCACCGTTATGCAATTGCAGATGTGCTGAGATTTTGATTCTCTTAAGTAAACTATCAGTTGATATGCTGTAGGTTTCTAATTCTTTCTGAAATGCATTATAATTTCTGAAAATTATATATTATATTGTTTTAATATGTATTATATAGCTTATGTATTATAATTTATATAATTTCTGAAAATTATAACTTTCTGAAAAACATTATATAACATGATTATATTAAGGAGATTGTCTTTGATAATGATTCTCAATTGCGGCTCGCACATTAGAATCACCTGGGTTTTGGCTAGGACTGTCAGCCTGAGATGTCATATCTGGGGCAGAGTATAGGCGTTCAGGTATATTTTTCAAGTAATCCTACAGTGATGCTGTGGCTGAGCATCACTGGACTAGGTAGTGCAAACAATGGGGTGATAACTCCTGCAGCATTCTGGGTTCTGGCTGGCTGGGTATTCCCAAATGCCCCATCTGGTGGCTATGAACATCAAGAGATAGATGGTATTCAATCTACTTTACTGAATACAGGAGCTGAAAGGGACCCGAGCAATCATCTAGTACAATCTTTATAATGTTTGTTTCTTATATTGTGAAGAATTTACAAAACAGAGAATTTATTATAAAATTTCTCTACCTTCTAATTAATTATTGAGTAAAATGTCCATGACATTTGAAAATCTGTTTTAATATTGCTGGGAGAAGAGAAAATAGACTATTTAGCTACCATATTTTAGCTGTAAGTGGTCCATGTGGCTATTTAAATAAGGTCAGAAGGGAAGAGCAGGTAGAGTACATGGAAGCCTGCCTGCAGATTGCATCCCTGGCAGTTATTACGACCATCTGGAGCATCTCCATATTATTTTGGAGTCATGTACAGATTGAAGGGATAACTGTCCCCCTTAATTTGAATAAAATAATAAATTAGCCAACATTTTCCTCCATTCCTCTTATGTATCTGATGCTGCACTCAGCCCTGGCTGCTCCTTACTTCCTGAACATAGTCTGGCTTTCCCATTTCCATGCTCATGCTTTCCACCTCTCATAACCCCCTTGTAATATGTGAGCAAGGACAGCTCATGAATTCTTTTGATTCTGGGTTTCGGAATCTGACACTGTAAACCGCAGTTCAATGCCTCTGAGGTGATTTACCTCAAAGACCAAGTCTATTTCATATTCAACCAATAATTAGCAAGAGCCTATTATGTGAAGGAGTAATGGATAAACGCTAAGTGTTGCAGGGGACACAAAATATACCCTAGTATAGGCCCCTTAAGGAACTAACATTCTTCCCCCTTCTTCATGTTATGATCTATGATCATAGAGTATTTTAGTCTCCCTACTCTTGTGCTCAATGCCTTATGAAACAGAAAGTTTCTGACATAAATGAATTCTCAGTAGGATGAACTCACCACCCCCTCCTCTCCCAGTCCTTCTGTGCAGCTTTGCTACTGAGTTTCTGATAAGGAATAAGCCAGAGAAGTAGGTCAGCTTTTTCCAAATGTATTACCTAGCATTTTTTTTTTCTCTAGAGTTCTCACGCAGCATAGCTATTCTTGTCACTGACAGAGACAGCTCTTTGAATGACAGCTTCTCCCTAACCTCATTACTCCACCTACCACTAAGCAAGGAGCTCTTTCCTTCCCCAAATTCACTCAATCTGTGCTTCTTCTGAACTGCTCAGTTTATCATATATTTCAGATTTACAAAGATGCTTAATTTTTTTTTTATTTATTTTTATTTTTATTTTTATTTATTTATTTTTTTTTATTGAAGGGTAGTTGACAACAGCATTGCATTACATTAGTTTCAGGTGTACAACACAGCGACTCAACATTTATATACATGATATTTCTAGGTACCAGGTATCACCATACCAAGTTGTTACAATATTTTGACTATATTCCTTATGTTATACATTACATCCCGGTTACTTATTTATTTTACAATTGGAAGTGTGTTTATATATATATATATATATATATATATATATATTGTGAGGGCATCTCTCATATTTATTGATCAAATAGTTGTTAACCACAACAAATCTCTGTATAGGGGGGTCAATACTCAATGCACAATCATTACTCCACCCCAAGCCCAATTTTCGTCAGTCTCCAATCTTCTGATGCATAACGAACAAATTCTTACATGGAGTACAAATTCTTACATAGTGAATAAGTTACATGGTGAACAGTGCAAGGGCAGTCATCACAGAAGCTTTCGGTTTTGTTAATGCATTATGAACTATAAACAGTCAGTTCAAATATGAATATTCATTTGATTTTTAAACCTGATTTATATGTGGATACCACATTTCTCTATTATTATTATTTTTAATAAAATGCTGAAGTGGTAGGTAGATACGAGATAAAGGTAGAAAACAGAGTTTAGTGTTGTAAGAGAGCAAATGTAGATGATCAGGTGTGTGCCTGTAGACTATGTGTTAATCCGTGCTAGACGAGGGCAATAAACATCCATGTATGCAGAAGATTTCTCTCAGAACATGAGGGGGGAGGTTCTAAGCCTCACCTCTGCTGCTCCCCATTTTCTCACCAGATGGCCCCCTGCGACTGTGCCTGTCTTAGGTTGTTCCTCCCTTGAGGAATCTTACCCGTCTCTGGCTAACCAGTCATCTTCCGGGGCCATACAGGGAAATGTTAAGTTGGTAAGTGAGAGAGAAGCCTTATCGTTTGAAAAGGTTAGCTTTTTACTTCTTTGCATATTTATGCCCTGTGGCTTCTATGCCCAGCATTTGTCTTGAGGTGTCTTTACCACTTGGAAGAATTATGATACTCGGTAAATTCAACATGTGGCACTAGTTCTATTTAAAGGTTGTGATTAGGTAGGAAGAAGAAAAGCTACAGAAGTAGCAGGCAGAAGAAAACCTGGGAAGATTGATTATTTCTTTGACATATCTTCTTGTAGAGTAACTTCAGCATGGATAGGTTTTAAACGACTAATTAAATTGTGCACACACATTAACATAATAGGAATATAGTTACCTAACCAAAGCGTACCTGTAATTACCAGCCATCTCCAGTGAAACCAAGAAAACCAGTTAGGCACCTTAGGCATTTGTGAAAACTTATCTATGATATGGTGGATATTGTCCGACTGAACTTAAACAGTCTGAGAGAATTCAGATAAACTAGAACACCCCATTCCTGGGGACTGTTCATATCCCATATGTTCTTTTAACGATAAATAGTCTGTGGTTGTAAGATTTTGGAGCGCTACAATTTGCACTTCTCCTAATTCTTGGTTGAGTTCCAACAGTATAGATCCAGTCCAATTTTTGTTTTACTGCATGCACAGGCCAGCTTAGATATCTCCTTCATCTTTCCCATGGCAAGTCCAGGAACTGGTGGGATGAGTGCATCTACACCTGTGACAGTGCGTGGATCTTTGTTGAAGTTTTTTTTTTTTTTTTTTTTTTTTTTCTGATCATCTTCTGTCATGAGTCTTCCCGAGAGTGCTGATGTTGGAAGTTCTTTTTCATATCGTATCTTAGTTCATTTTCGGGGTAGCCAAATTAGGCTTTGATCCTCTGTATAAACACAAACAGACCCTTTGCCTACACTTTTATATGTCCTTTATATCATTGTGTAGAACTCATTAGAGGTCACCATATAGGAACTGCATTTTTTTTTTTAATCATTAATCTACACTTACATGACGAATACTTTGTTTACTAGGCTCTCCCCTATACCAGGTCCCCCCTATATACTCCTTTACAGTCACTGTCCATCAGCGTAGCAACCTGTTGTAGAATCACTACTTGTCTTCTCTGTGTTGTACAGCCCTCCCCTTTCTCCCACCCCGCTATGGATGCTAATCTTAATACCCCCCTACTTCTCCCCCCCTTATCCCTCCCTACCCACCCATCCTCCCCAGTCCCTTTCCCTTTGGTACCTGTTAGTCCATTCTTGAGTTCTGTGATTCTGCTGCTGTTTTGTTCCTTCAGTTTTTCCTTTGTTCTTATATTCCACAGATGAGTGAAATCATTTGGTATTTCTCTTTCTCTGCTTGGCTTGTTTCACTGAGCAAAATACCCTCCAGCTCCATCCATGTTGCTGCAAATGGTTGGATTTGCCCTTTTCTTATGGCTGAGTAGTATTCCATTGTGTATATGTACCACATCTTCTTTAGCCATTCATCTATCGATGGACATTTAGGTTGCTTCCAATTCTTGGCTATTGTAAATAGTGCTGCGATAAACATAGGGGTACATTGGTCTTTCTCATACTTGATTGCTGCATTCTTAGGGTAAATTCCTAGGAGTGCAATTCCTGGGTCAAATGGTATGTCTGTTTTGAGCATTTTGATGTACCTCCATACTGCTTTCCACAATGGTTGAACAAGTTTACATTCCCACCAGCAGTGTAGGAGGGTTCCCCTTTCTCCACAGCCTCGCCAACATTTGTTGTTGTTTGTCTTTTGGATGGCAGCCATCCTTACTGGTGTGAGGTGATACCTCATTGTAGTTTTAATTTGCATTTCTCTAATAATTAGCGATGTGGAGCATCTTTTCATGTGTCTGTTGGCCATCTGTATTTCTTTTTTGGAGAACCGTCTGTTCAGTTCCTCTGCCCATTTTTTAATTGGGTTATTTGTTTTTTGTTTGTTGAGGCGTGTGAGCTCTTTATATATTCTGGACGTCAAGCCTTTATCGGATGTGTCATTTTCAAAGATATTCTCCCATACTGTAGGGTTCCTTTTTGTTCTATTGATGGTGTCTTTTGCTGTACAGAAGCTTTTCAGCTTAATATAGTCCCACTTGTTGATTTTTGCTGTTGTTTTCCTTGCCCGGGGAGATATGTTCAAGAAGAGGTCACTCATGTTTATGTCTAAGAGGTTTGTGCCTATGTTTTCTTCCAAGAGTTTAATGGTTTCATGACTTACATTCAGGTCTTTGATCCATTTTGAGTTTACTTTTGTATATGGGGTTAGACGATGGTCCAGTTTCATTCTCCTACATGTAGCTGTCCAGTTTTGCCAGCACCATCTGTTGAAGAGACTGTCATTTCGCCATTGTAAGTCCATAGCTCCTTTATCAAATATTAATTGACCATATATGTCTGAGTTAATGTCTGGATTGTCTAGTCTGTTCCATTGGTCTGTGGCTCTGTTCTTGTGCCAGTACCAAATTGTCTTGATTACTATGGCTTTATAATAGAGCTTGAAGTTGGGGAGTGAGATCCCCCCTACTTTATTCTTCTTTCTCAGGATTGCTTTGGCTATTCGGGGTCTTTGGTGGTTCCATATGAATTTTTGAATTATTTGTTCCAGTTCATTGAAGAATGTTGCTGGTAGTTTCATAGGGATTGCATCAAATCTGTATATTGCTTTGGGCAGGATGGCCATTTTGACGATATTAATTCTTCCTAGCCATGAGCATGGGATGCGTTTCCATCTGTTAGTGTCCCCTTTAATTTCTTTTAAGAGTGACTTGTAGTTTTCAGAATATAAGTCTTTCACTTCTTTGGTTAGGTTTATTCCTAGGTATTTTATTTTTTTTGATGCAATTGTGAATGGAGTTGTTTTCCTGATTTCTCTTTCTGTTGGTTCATTGTTGGTATATAGGAAAGCCACAGATTTCTGTGTGTTGATTTTGTATCCTGTAATTTTGCTGTATTCCGATATCAGTTCTAGTAGTTCTGGGGTGGAGTCTTTAGGGTTTTTTATGTACAGTATCATGTCATCTGCAAATAGTGACAGTTTGACTTCTTCTTTGCCAATCTGGATTCCTTGTATTTTTTTGTTTTGTCTGATTGCCGTGGCTAGGACCTCTAGTACAATGTTAAATAACAGTGGGGAGAGTGGGCATCCCTGTCTAGTTCCCGATCTCAGCGGAAATGCTTTCAGCTTCTCGCTATTCAATATAATGCTGGCTGTGGGTTTTTCATAGATGGCCTTTATTATGTTGAGGTACTTGCCCTCTATTCCCATTTTGCTGAGAGTTTTTATCATGAATGGATGTTGAACTTTGTCAAATGCTTTTTCAGCATCTATGGAGATGATCATGTGGTTTTTGTCTTTCTTTTTGTTGATGTGGTGGATAATATTGATGGACTTTCGAATGTTGTGCCATCCTTGCATCCCTGGGATGAATCCCACTTGGTCATGGTGTACGATGGTTTTGATGTATTTTTGAATTCGGTTTGCTAAAATTTTGTTGAGTATTTTTGCGTCTACGTTCATCAGGGATATTGGTCTGTAGTTTTCTTTTTTGGTGGGGTCTTTGCTTGGTTTTGGTATTAGGGTGATGTTAGCTTCATAGAATGAGTTTGGGAGTATCCCCTCCTCTTCTATTTCTTGGAAAACTTTAAGGAGAATGGGTATTATGTCTTCCCTGTATGTCTGATAAAATTCCGAGGTAAATCCATCTGGCCCGGGGGTTTTGTTCTTTGGTAGTTTTTTGATTACCGCTTCAATTTCGTTGCTGGTAATTGGTCTGTTTAGATTTTCTGTTTCTTTTTGGGTCAGTCTTGGAAGGTTGTATTTTTCTAGGAAGCTGTCCATTTCTCCTAGGTTTCCCAGCTTGTTAGCATATAGGTTTTCATAGTAGTCTCTAATAATTCTTTGTATTTCTGCGGGATCTGTTGTGATTTTTCCTTTCTCGTTTCTGTTACTGTTGATTTGTGTTGACTCTCTTTTCTTCTTAATAAGTCTGGCTAGAGGCTTATCTATTTTGTTTATTTTCTCGAAGAACCAGCTCTTGGTTTCATTGATTTTTGCTATTGTTTTATTCTTCTCAATTTTATTTATTTCTTCTCTGATCTTTATTATGTTCCTCCTTCTGCTGACCTTAGGCCTCATTTGTTCTTCTTTTTCCAATTTTGATAGTTGTGACATTAGACCGTTCATTTGGGATTGCTCTTCCTTTTTTAAATATGCTTGGAGTGCTATATACTTTCCTCTTAAGACTGCTTTTGCTGCGTCCCACAGAAGTTGGGGCTTAGTGTTGTTGTTGTCATTTGTTTCCATATATTGCTGGATCTCCATTTTGATTTGGTCATTGATCCATTGATTATTTAGGAGCGTGTTGTTTAGCCTCCATGTGTTTGTGAGCCTTTTTGCTTTCTTTGAACAGTTTATTTCTAGTTTAATGCCTTTGTGGTCTGAAAAGTTGGTTTGTAGGATTTCAATCTTTTGGAATTTACTGAGGCTCTTTTTGTGTCCTAGTATGTGGTCTATTCTGGAGAATGTTCCATGTGCACTTGAGAAGAACGTGTATCCTGTTGCTTTTGGATGTAGAGTTCTGTAGATGTCTATTAGGTCCATCTGTTCTAGTGTGTTGTTAAGTGCCTCTGTGTCCTTACTTATTTTCTGTCTGGTGGATCTGTCCTTTGGAGTGAGTGGTGTGTTGAAGTCTCCTAGAATGAATGCATTACATTCTATTTCCTCCTTTAGTTCTGTTAATATTTGTTTCAGGTATGTTGGTGCTCCTGTGTTGGGTGCATATATATTTATAATGGTTATATCCTCTTGATGGACTGAGCCCTTTATCATTATGTAATGTCCTTCTTTGTCTTTTGTTACTTTCTTTATTTTGAAGTCTGTTTTGTCTGATACCAGAATTGCAACACCTGCTTTCTTCTCTCTGTTGTTTGCTTGAAATATCTTTTTCCATCCCTTGACTTTAAGTCTGTGCGCGTCTTTGGGTTTGAGGTGAGTCTCTTGTAAGCAGCATATGGATGGACCTTGCTTTTTTATCCATTCTATTACTCTGTGTCTTTTGATTGGTGCATTCAGTCCATTTACATTTAGGGTGATTATTGAAAGGTATGACTTTATTGCCATTGCAGGCTTTAAGTTTGTGGTTACCAAAGGTTTAGGGTTAGCTTCTTTACTGTCTTACTGTCTAACTTAACTCGCTTGTTGAGCTATTATAAACACAATCTGATGATTCTTTATTTCTCTCCCTTCTTATTCCTCCTCCTCCCTTCTTCATATGTTGGGTGTTTTGTTGTGTGCTCTTTTTAGGAGTGCTCCCATCTAGAGCAGTCCCTGTAGGATGCCCTGTAGAGGTGGTTTGTGGGGGGCAAATTCCCTCAACTTTTGCTTGTCTGGGAATTGTTTAATCCCTCCTTCATATTTAAATGATATTCGTGCTGGATACAGTAGTGTTGGTTCGAGGCCCTTCTGTTTCATTGCATTAAGTATATCATGCCATTCTCTTCTGGCCTGTAGGGTTTCTGTTGAGAAGTCTGATGATAGCCTGATGGGTTTTCCTTTGTAGGTAACCTTTTTTTTCTCTCTGGCTGCTTGTAATACTTTGTCCTTGTCTTTGATCTTTGCCATTTTAATTATTATGTGTCTTGGTGTTGCCCTCCTTGGATCCCTTGTCATGGGAGTTCTGTGTACCTCTGTGGTCTGAGAGGCCATTTCTTCCCCTAGTTTGGGGAAATTTTCAGCAATTATTTCTTCAAAGACATTTTCTATCCCCTTTTCTCTCTCTACTTCTTCTGGAATACCTATGATTATTATATTATTCCTTTTAGATTGATCACTCAGCTCTCTTAAAATTCTTTCATTCCTGGAGATCCTTTTATCTCTCTCTGTATCAGCTTCTCTGCGTTCCTGTTCTCTGTTTTCTAGTCCATTAATGGTCTCTTGCATCTCGTCCATTCTGTTTTGAAGTCCTTCCAGAGCTTGTTTTATTTCTGAATTCTCCTTCCTTAGTTCTTGCATATTTCTCTGCAAGTCCATCAGCATGGTTATGACTTTTGTTTTGAATTCTTTTTCAGGTAGACTGGCTAAATCTATCTCCCCAGATTCCTTCTCAGGGGAAGATGTAGCAGATGCTGAAGCTGTCTGGGTTAGTCTTGTCTGGATCATATTTTTTTGCCTTTTCATGTTGACAGGTGCTATTGACTGTCAGCTGGGAGGGCCAAAATTTTCACTTGCTACTGGCCTTTCTTTACTGGGACAACTGCGACCTCTAGTGGCTTCTGTTGGGTAATTGCGTGTAGAGTGGGTCTTTGTGTCTTGCCTGGCCAGAAGGGAGAAATTTCCCTTTCTGTGGGCGGAATTTGTCTCAGGCTGCTTCTCTGCTTTCGCAGCGCCCGGTGGGGTGATGGATGGGGGGGCTGCTTGACTGTTTGCCTCCGTGAGGGGTCTCAGAGCTGTTGCCCAGGGGGTTAGTGCACCCGGTTTTCCCTGTAATTTCCAGCTGCTGTACTGTGACCTGGGTTGTTTCCGTCAAGCTTTTAAGTCCCTGTCCCTTTAAGACTTTCAAAAAGCCCCCGCTTTTCTTTGTCACAGGGGCATCAGCTTCAGCACCCGCTCAGAGGTCTTACTCCCTGTTCCCCCAGTATCCAGGGCCCCCTGGGCATGTACTGTGTCTGCGCTCTGGCCCGGATGGCTGGGGCTGGGTGTTCGGCAGTCCTGGGCTCCGTCTCCCTCCTGCTCTGCCTGCTCTTCTCCCGCCGGGAGCTGGGGGGAGGGGCGCTCGGGTCCCGCCGGGCCGGGGCTTGTATCTTACCCCTTTCACCAGTCGCTGGGTTCTCGCTGGTGTAGCTGCAGTCTGGCCACTGTCCTGCGTCTTCTGGTCTCTCTTTTAGGGCTAGTTGTGTTTGTTGTATTTTCAAAAGTATATATGTTTTTGGGAGGAGATTCCCACTGTCCTACTCACGCCGCCATGTTGGCTCCACCTCAAGATGCTTAATTTTTAAGAAAACTATTTTAAAAATTTAGTTAATTCTACTTAATATCAAGGAGAATGTTTTTACTATCTTAAAAAGTGACATCAGACTTTTTCTGAATTCACTCAGAAAAATATAAATAATCTGACTAGTTTTGAAACATAGTATAGTTATATTTTTAATACCTTGAGCATGCCATTGGTTACAGCATAACCAAATGGTCACTGAGTGATTGTTTGCCTTCCCAACTTATATTAGTTATTTTTTAGGCACAAACATATTATACAAGTAATATTCAATAATATAAAACTATTAAAACTATTTAAAACTACCTCAATTAAATATGTGTTTATTATCCACAAAGAAATGTTATCAGATAGAACCAATTTCAGCCTTGGTAAAGTCCTAGGGCACTGAATATGGTTCCCAAGTTTCCCTGGCTTCACTCATTAGCCCTCCTTAGCTCAAAGGAAATTATCCAGGGCTGGTGCAAAACAGGGTGACAGTAAAGGCTAGTCTTGATAACAATACTCACATCAATCAATACTTCATTTCTTCAAGGGATTCAAAAGATGCCAGTGTTGCTCAGGTCCAGTTGAAGATACAAAATTAACATCATACTTCCTTAGACCTTAGGAGTAAGAACAGTCTCTCTGATGAGGGAGTTAGTGCATTCTTATAAATCTATAGAAGGTATCTGAGATCTAGATGGATAAAAATGCTGATGAAAGTAGGTTTTAATTTTTCATGACATTTGATTTTTTTACTACTCTGATTGAAAGATGAAATAGAACGAAAATATTACATGGAAAATTAACGCAGTCACAGTAAAATGATGTACCATTTTACTGAACATTTGTTTCTCAATAAGAATTAAGATACTATCAACAACTTCAAACACACGGAGTTTATGAAAAGACATCTATTTTGACTTTTAACGAACATTTATGGAAGATCTGTTGTATACCAGGCTTTGAGGAGGAGCTGCCAAACTCCTCCCTTACATTTGGCACTGTTTCTCACTATCTTCTTAGATCAGAATTGAGATAGAAAGAGCCTTTCTGTCTGATTTTGTTACTTCCAAGTTACATTTAAAAAATTCTCTTTAGGATGAATATAAATGCAGATTAAAAAAAATTAAGTATTGCTGATATAAAATCTTATGCTGGTTTCAAATACACAACATAGCAGTTCAACATTTACTCATATTATATACTTACCCCCTTTAGGGTGGTTACTATCTCTCAATGTAGTAAGATGTTACAGGATCATTAACTATATTCTCCATTAAATGCAGAGTTTTAATCCTAGTCATATATATAGAATGCTTACTGTTATGACATTTAAATAACAATTTGTAATGTACCTACTAAAGCTTTTTACTGTTGTAAAAATACATAAAATTTGCCATAAGTGACATTCAGTACCTTTACCATGTTGTATAACCATCACGACTAATCAGTTTCAGAACATTTTTATCACCCTATAAGGACACTCCTTACTCATTAAGCAGTCATTCCCCACTCCCTCTTCCTCCCAGACCCTATCTCTATGAATTTTCCAATTTTGTTTATTTCATATAAATGGAGTCATATAAGAGTGACCTTTTTGTATCTGACTTCTTGTACTTTGCATAGTATTTTCAACGTTCATCCATGCTGTAGAATTTTTCAGTTCTTCATTTCTTTCATGGCTGAAAAATATTCCATTATATTATATCCCACAATTTTTTATCCATTTATCAGCTGATGGACATTTGGTTTGTTTCCACCTTTTATCTGCTATGAATAATGTTATTATGAATATTTGTGTGCAAGTTTTTGTTCTTGTTGCTATATACTCAGGGGTGAAACTGCTGGATCACATGGTTATTATATGTTTAACTTATTAAGGAAACACCAAACTGTTTTCCACAGTGGCTGCACTATTTTATACTCCCATCAGTAATGAACAAAAGTTCCAACTTCTCCACATCTTCTTCAACACTTCTGTTTTTAAAATTATAGTCATTCTACTAGTGGTTACCATGTGGTTGCCACTGGTAGTTGGAGGTGGGGGAGTGGGGAGGGTTAGGATGATAAAAGGGCACAAAAATTTTCAATCCCTATTAAAACACCAATAACATGTAGTACAACATGGAGAATATAATGATTCTGTAACATCTTCCTGTATTGGCATATATAACCACACTAGTAAGAGTGAGGATTTAATAATCTGTGGAACTGTTGAACCACTGTGTTGTATACTTGAAACCAAAATAAGATTGTGTATCAATGACAAAATTAATACACTGAAATACGTTGCATTCCTATACTTTTCTTAATTTTGATATAACTAATGTATTACTTGAACATTATGGTTACTAGACTCCCATTAGCAAGCCCCCTCACCACATACCCCATTACAGTAACTGTCCATCAGTGTAGTAAGATGCTATAGAATCATTACCTGTGTTCTCTGTATATGCCTTTCCCATGTCCCCCCCAGTACGTGTGCTTATCCCCTTATCCCTCCCTTCCCACCCACCCT
Source organism: Manis pentadactyla (assembly GCF_030020395.1). Taxonomy (NCBI): domain Eukaryota; kingdom Metazoa; phylum Chordata; class Mammalia; order Pholidota; family Manidae; genus Manis; species Manis pentadactyla. The sequence goes on along the minus strand of NC_080023.1, from coordinate 32,514,563 downwards.
CCCCAGTCCCTTTCCCCTTGGTAACTGTTAGTCCATTCTTGGGTTCTGTGAGTCTGCTGCTGTTTTGTTCCTTCAGTTTTTTCTTTGTTCTTATATTCCACAGATGAGTGAAATCATTTGATACTTGTCTTTCTCTGTCTGGCTTATTCCACTGAGCATAATACCCTCTAGCTCCATCCATGTTGTTGCAAATGGTAGGTGTTTTCTCCTTATGGCTGAATAATATTCCATTGTGTATATGTACCACATCTTCTTTATCCATTCATCTACTGATGGACACTTAGGTTGCTTCCATTTCTTGGCATTATAAATAGTGCTGCAATAAACATAGAGTGCATATGTCTTTTTCAAACTGGGCTGCTGCATTCTTAGGGTAAATTCCTAGGAGTGGAATTCCTAGGTTAAATGGTATTTCTATTTTTAGTTTTTTGAGGAACCTCCATACTGCTTTCCACAATGATTGAACTAATTCACATTCCCACCAGCAGTGTAGGAGAGTTCCCCTTTCTCCACAACCTTGCCAACATTTGTTGTTGTCTTTTGGATGTTGGCCATCCTAACTGGTGTGAGGTGATATCTCATTGTAGTTTTAATTTGCATTTCTCTGATGATTAGCAATGTGGAGCATCTTTTCATGTGTCTGTTGACCACCTGAATTTCTTCTTTGGAGAAGTGTCTGTTCAGCTCCTCTGCCCATTTTTTAATTGGCTTATTTGCTTTTTTGTTTGCTGAGGTGCAGGAGCTCTTTATATAATTTGGATGTCAACCCCTTATCAGACAAGTCATTTATGAATATATTCTCCCATACTGTAGGATGTCTTTTTGTTCTACTGATGGTATTATCCTTTGCTGAACAGAAGCTTTTTAGTTTGATACAGTCTCACTTCATTTTTGTTTTTGTTTCCCTTGCCCGGGGAGATATGTTCGTAAAGAAGTTGCTCATGTTTATGTCCAAGAGATTTTTGCCTATTTTTCTAAGAGTTTTATGGTTTCATGACTTACATTCAGGTCTTTGATCCATTTTGAGTTTACTTTTGTGTACAGGGTTAGACAGTAATCCAGTTTCATTCTCTTACATGTAGCTGTCCAGTTTTGCCAACACCAGCTGCTGAAGAGGCTGTCATTTCCCCATTGCATATCCATGGCTCCTTTATTGTATATTAATTGACCATATATGCTTGAATTTATATCTGGACTCTCTATACTGTTCCACTGGTCTATGGGTCTGTTCTTGTGCCAGTAACAAATTGTCTTGATTACTGCGTTCCTATACTCTTAACGATAAACTAGCAGAAGGAGAAATCAGGAAAACAATTCCATTCACAATTGCATCAAAAAGAATAAAATACCTAGGAATAAACCTAACCAAGGAGGTGAAAGACTATACCCTGAAAACTACAGGACACTCATGAAAGAAATTAAAGAGGACACTAATAAATGGAAATATATCCATTTATATTAATATTGCCATCTTGCCTAAAGCAATCTACAGATTCAATGCAATCCCTATTAAAACACCAATAACGTTCTTCAACAAACTAGAATAGTTGTAAAATTCACATGGAACCATAAAAGACCCAAATAGCCAAAGCAATCCTGAGGAAGAACAAAGCTGGGAGATTATTCTCCTTAACTTAAAAGTTCTACTACCCAGCCATAGTAATCAAAACAATTTGGTACTGGCACAGAAGAGACCCACAGATCATGGAACAGAAGAGAGAGCCCAGATATAAACCCACACATATATGGCCAATTAATATACAATAAAAGATCCATGGATATACAGTGTTGAAATGAAGGCCTCTTCAACTGGTGTTGGCAGAACTGGACAGCTACATGCAAGAGAATGAAACTGGATCATTGTCTAACTCCACACACAAAAGTAAACTTGAAACGGATCAAAGACCTGATTGTAAGTTACAAAACCGTAGAACTCATTGAAGAAAACATAAATATGTTGAATATAAACACGAGCAAGTTTTTACCAAACACATCTCCTTGGGTAAGGGAAACAAGCAAAAATGAACAAATGGGACTACTTCGAACTAAAAAGCTTTTGTACAGCAAAGGACACCATCAGTAGAACAAAAAGGCATCCTATAGTATGTGAGAATGTGTTTGTAAACGACTTATCTGATAAGGGGTTGACATCCAAAATATATAAAGAGCTCACATGCCTCAACACCCAAAAAACATGGGGGGGGGATCTGAACAGACAATTCTTCAAAGAAGAAATTCAGAAGGCCAACAGGCACATGAATAGATGCTCCACATCACTAATCATCAGGGAGATGCAAATTAAAACCACAATGAGGTATCACCACACACCAGTTAGGATGGGCAACATCCAAAAGACAAGGAACAACAAGATGTCAAGGATGTGGAGGAAGGGGAACCCTCCTACACTGTTCGTGGAAATGTAAATTAGTTTCACGATTGTGGAAAGCAATATGGAAGTTTGTCAAAAAACTAACAACAGAAATACCATTTGACCTGGGAATTCCACTCCTAGGAATTTACCCCAAAGAATACAAGTTCTCAGATTCAAAAAGACATATGCACCCCTAGGTTTATCACTGCACTATTTACAATAGCCAAGATACGGAAGCAACCTAAGTGTCCATCAGTAGATGAATGGATAAAGAAGAGGTGGTACACGTACACAATGGAATATTATTCAGCCATAAGAAGAAAACAAATCCTCCCATTTGCAACAACATGAATGGAGCTAGAGGGTATTACGCTCAGTGAAATAAGCCAGGTGCAGAAAGATAAGTACCAAATGATTTCACTCATCTGTGGAGTATCACAACAAAGCAAAACTGAAGGAACTAAACAGCAGCAGACTTACAGACTCCAAGAAGGGACTAGTGGGTACCTAAGGGAATGAATTGGGGTGGCAGGATGGTGAGGGAGGGACAAGGGGATTAAGGGGCATTATAATTAGCACTCACAACATATGTAGGTAATAGGGAAGGCAGTATAGCATCAAGACAAGTAATGACTCTACAGCATCTTACTATGCTGATGGACAGTGATTGCAATGGGGTGGGGGTGGGGGACTGGATAATATGGGTGAATGTTGAAACCACAAAGTTGCTCATGTGAAACCTTCTAAAGATTGTTTATCAATGATACCTTAATTGAAAAAAAAGATTGTATATCAATGATACTTCGATAAAAAAAGAATTAAGTCACTCTAATTTTATTGTGGTTTTGATTTGCATTTCCCTAATTATTAATGATATTGAGCATCTATTTATGGGCTTGTGGCTATTTATGTATCTTTTACTGGAGAAATGTCTATTCAAGTTCTTTGATCATTTATAAATTGGGTTGTCTTTTTGTTGTTGAATGTAGGAGTTCCTTACATATTCTGGGTAGACTCATAGATATGATTTGCAAGTATCTTCTCTCATCCTGCAAATTGTCTTTTCACTTTGATAGTGTCCTTTGATGCACAGAAACTTAATTTTGATGAATTCTAATTTACCTTTTGTTCTTGCATTTTTGGTGTCATATCTAAAAAGCCATTGCCAATCCAAGGATGTGAACATTTATCCCTATGTTTTCTTCTCAGAGTTTTACGGTTTTAGCTTTTATGTTTTCGTCTTTGATTTATTTCGAATTAATATTTACATATGTTGTAAAGTAAGGGTCTAACTTCTTTCTTGCATGAATATCTAATTATTCCAGCACCATTTGTTGAAGAGACTGTTTCTCCATTGAATAGTCTTGGCACCCTTGCTGAAAATCAATTGACCATAGTGTATTATCCATATTTTATTTCTGGACTTTCCATTTTATGCTATTGGGTCTATATGTCTATCCATACACCAGTACCACACTTTTTGATTACTGTAGCTTTGTAATACATTCTGAAATTAGGAAATGTCTTTCAACTTTCTTCTTCTTTCATAAAATTATTTTGGCTCTTTGGGTCCCTTGCAATCCAGTACAGCCTAAATGGAAAAGTTGATCCTAAAATTCAACTGACAGGCTAATAGTAAAAGTCAAGGCAGTGATGTTGTTTGATGGATATAAGGTAGAGCCATATTTTCCTCTAGATTTATAGGACCCCAGAAAAGGAGAGGAATGAATGTTTTGGTGAGTGTTCTGTCACTGGAAAAGAAATGGTTGTCTTTACTAGTAGTATCCAGGAAAGCAGGTCCTATTGTCTACAAAACTGCACTAGAGAGGCCCTCTATGAGGGTATAAAATCAAAGGGACTGTTATTCTAGGGAATCCCATAAGGAAAAGAAGGTCCTCAGAAGAATCAGTTTCTTGATTTTATCATGTATCTGGTCTCCACTGTGGGCCACAGGGAACCAGAGAGTGGATGATGAGTGTTTGGAGGAATGATCGCAAGTTTAAGTACTTCCTTTCAAGTCACAGTTCTAAGCTTTCACTAGAAGGTGATGATCTATGGATACATTACTGCTTTTGAAATTTTTGTTTTATTTGTTATATGTCTTCCTCTTTTCTCTCCCTTCCTCTAACTATATATACTCTACAGCTGATCCCCCCTTGTCAGAAAAATACAGTTGACTCTTGAACAAACAGGGTTTGAACTGGGAGGGTCTACTTATACATGCAATTTTTTCAACAAATATAATGGAAAAACTTTGGAGATTTGCAACAATTTAAAAAAACATTTTCTTCTCTCTAGTTTACTTTATTGTAAGAATACCATATGTAGTACATATAATACACAAAATATGTGTTAATTGATTGCTTATGTTATCGGTAAGGCTCTGACCAGCAGCAGGCTATTAGCTGAGTTTTTGGGGAGTCAAAAGTTACATGCAGATTTTCAACTGTATGAGTTGGTTCCCCAACCCCAGTGTTATTCAAGGGTCAAATGTAATCGAATTCATACCCGTAACGTATGAAATATTATTGTGTTTGTTACTATCAGTATTATTTTCCTAGCAGCCACACCAGTAAAATGACCAGAGGATTTGTTCTATGAACAGAAATACTCCATTTCTTGGGTTCCAAGGTAGAAACATTTCATGAACATTCAAAATCAGGTCAAAAAAAAAAAAAAAAAGAGTTTGTTTTAATTTTTAAAAAACAACTATCAAGTCTACCTTGATATGAAATGGAAAAACACACTAACCACAACACTGTATTTTAAAAGATTGTAATTTAGTTTACACTCACTTTATATTAAGCTGTAAGTTAATGACTTATACCTTAAAGGATTTACCATAAAATGTTACTGCTCAGTGCATTTTTGCAAATAAGCAATTCACTGAGTCTATTAACATTCACATATGTAATTAAGAGTTTACAAATGTACAAAACCTTGGGTAATAAACAGTTTAAACTTATTTTTCAAACACGATTCCCCCAAAATGTTTGATCACAAAGAAGCACAAAGGGTTACTAACTGCCAAAACTTAAGAAAACAAGGCAAGGGAGGTATACATAGACTTGAGAACATAAGAATACCCGAACAGTTTTGTCCATATCAAGACAAAATCAAAACATCTTTTATAATACAAAAGAAAACAAACCCATATAATTAAATACTAGTTAGATGAAAGAATATTATAGGGTATATAACATTTATTTTCTCTACATAAATTTGCATATCTTAAACCATGTTTCATTTCCAATTTGAGACTATCATAACATGTAGTTCTTAGTGAATCTACATCTAATAGATAAATATTTAAGTAGACCCCAAAGATCATACCATTTTTTCAGTCATTGTTTTAACTCTTTAATGTTTTTCTTTAGTCATTAAGACTAAGCCAATTTTAGAAATAAAATTGGCAACCAAAGCACATATAATGCAGCTATTTCTGAAAAAACTAAATAGCATAGTCTTTAGTATATCATTATGATTAAACAAACAAATGAATAAAAATTACTGCAACTCATGTATGATAAAGTTACAAAGCAAAATACTAAAATTTTTATCTGGTATGTTTGCATTGTAATAAAAGAAATCTGGAAAATCTGAGTAAAAGTGACTATTACTAAATGAAATTCCCAGTTAACACTGAGTTATGGTTAGAAGCAGTGTATTTGTTCTTGTATTTTATGTCAGGAACATATTCACGATTCACCAGCTGTAGTTTTGATTTTCTAAGAAATGTCGTATTTAGTCCTGGTTCATCCATTCTTTTTTCCTTTAACATCTTCACTTTGAGACCAGGCACTTTGTGCCCAGGAATGTGGCACTGCAAATTTACTAAAAATGTACTCATTGCTAGTAGAATGACCGTACTAAATTCATAAAGGTAGATATTTTCATTTAGAAAACAAAGCACTACATTATAATTTTACAGTCACAACACAAGCCCCAGCTCTTCCTAGGCACAGTGGAGCAACCTAAAAAGAAATAAAAAGACATATGTATTGAGTTTGTAGGTAAAAATATTAATAATCCTACACCAATTGGTGAAATAATTATAGTCTGTTGTCGAAGAACTGCTGCCTCAGCCCTATGGCTGTCCTGATCCCTTCCCCATGACCCCATTTCCTGATGTCAAAGTTTTCACAGGCTAGATTGTTTTGGTATATCACAGTTATGTAGTATTAACTTCTCTTTAAAGGTGACTTTTAAAACATAGCTCAGGAATTATTCTACATGAAACACTTTATTTTGGCCATAATGATTCATAATACAGATATGAGGAAATGCTGAACATAACATGTAACTCTGTGACCAATATGGAGAAAATGTCAAGTATTGTCCCTGTAACAGATGTGCTGTCTCAGGGAGAGTACACAAAATCCACTGCACACCTGGGATCTGCTTATTCCAGGGGTACCAGTTACCTCCCGTTTATTAACTGCCTTCTCTGTGCATCGCTGAAAAGTCTAAACCCATTCTACTACTTTTTAGCAAGGTAAATCAATGACAAATAATACTCATACAACCCTCTAGAATTGTAAACAAACCTGGTGAGTAGACCCATGACAGTGAGCTAGTTGCGAGGGAAGGAATATAATCTTAATTTTTGGGTAAGGAGCAATTCTTAAATCTTTCACTTGTCTTTTTTTTTTTGAAGTACTCAAGACAGTGGGTAATTCATAGCGGAAGTAACAGTGTGGACAAGGACAGTTTTTTAAGGACTCCTGTGAACACAGTAAGAATCTATGCACTTGACAGTACTGAAACATTAGCATTTGGGGGAGGGGTGACAATACCAAGTACTAAGAAAGTTTGCTTTGCCTTATGTATGTGGGGGTATATGATAGTCTTTTGGTCAATTATGTGATATCCCAATGACTCCTAAGTTTGATTTACCCTCACCATGAGAGGATTTTAAGAACGTACCAGACTTTAGTTGTAAGAGAAGGCTCAGCTGTTCTCCATCTGAGTCAGCTGCTTTGATTACTGTTATAGTTCTTTGAACAAACAAATAACCCATTTTAAAACTGTATCAACTCACAGTATTCAAGGAGTAACCTTGAACATTTAAATAAAAACGTCTGTTTGTAATTAGCAGCTTTTCTCAAAACTCCCATGACATGACGTCTCTACACTGTGAATAATTGATGTTGCCATGACAGCCAGCTAGGAAATTTAGTTTAGAGAATTTATTGAATGATGCAGTCACTTCCTGCTTTGGGTCAAGGCTGGTAGTGGGGTCGGTGTTGGTTTCAGACTTTATAATCTCATTTCATTCCCTGTACAAATGTCCTCTTGGAGTCCATTTGTTGAAACACTGATGGAAAACATTCATTTTTCAAATACTATAGTTTACGTTTAGTTGCTTTAAAATAGTAATAGAGGTAGCATGCAAACAGAATAGTTATGGGTCACAGATTATTAATTTTGATGCACAGTGATTCAGCATGAAGTATTAATTACTAGTAACAGTGATTCTTGAATAGTAGTCAATAGATTTCTTTATAACTGGCCTAAGAACTTAAATCAAAAACATCTAAAAAAAAAGAGATTCTTTTCTCTCTTTTTGGGTTCTTTGCTTATCATTCACAACTACATTTGCCATGGTGGGAGATGGTAGGTAATCACATAATTTGTAATGAAATCCTATAGTCTCAAGCCCTCAAATTATCCCCATTCTCTCTAACAAGTGATTTCATTTACTTAAGAACAAGATCAAGTTCACACACGAAGTCCCTTTTCTATTCTTCAATTAAAAACTCCCTGTACCTTTCTGAGGTAGAGCAGAGACAAGGGACAAGCATCATGATTAATTTTTCCTACCTTTGATTAAAAATGTTGATATAAACAGTATAGTAAGAACAGGAGGGACTCCATCCTAAGATTAAGATTCCATTTTAAAAACCAGGGAGTTAGGAGGTAAGATTCCTAACATATTCTTTGGTAATCAGCCAACAAAGTATCTTAAGGCAGGGCAAGCAGTCCTAACTGATTGTCCCCACTGCTTGAGGGTACCCAATACCTTGAGAAGAACAGGATAAAAAAATTCCTTGTGTTAAGTTTACCTTACAAAATTATCTAGAGGACTGACTGTGGACGGTGACATAAAGTGTGTCACTGTAGAGAGACACCATGACACCACATGTCAAGCCTACAACATCCCCCTGTGCCACTTCGCCCCATTCTTGAAAGCCTTAAAAGACAGAATCCTAAGTGCTTAAGGGTGCCTCTTCTCTGAGGCTGCCTGTACTCCCTTTTCTTTGAGTATACTTTTTAAATAAAGCCTTCTCACTGCTCAACTTATTATGTTTTGTCTTTGTGCTCCTTCCAGTGGCATCTGTCACTTTGCTATTTCATTCTGTTTTTCAGACTTAAGCACAAGTCTTCATTCTGTCTCTGTTCTACTCCAGGTAAGTAGGGAGAGGCTACTAAACTAAGAGTTCTGATTTGGGCTTGCAAGTTTGCATTAACTGGGTGACCTGGGCAGGACTGTTGCTATACAATGATGCTCATTAGTGGCCTGCCTGAAAATCTCCTTTCTTTGCCTTCGGGAAGTTCTCATAACATAAACTCACCCCATCCAGTGCTCTGCAGCTCCCCCAAATCCTGGGGTGGTAGGACTTAGTTCCTACACTGTGCAGATTCAAGCAGACACTGGAGGCTATGTAACCCTGGCTTTAGGAGTCAGCAAGAGATCTGCCCAGTGCTGAGCAGGAGTTCAATGAGCTTCCCTTTCCTCCCTCTGTTCTTCCTTGCTCTCTGCTACCTGTAAAGCAGCTGTCAGTCCCTGCTATCTCACTTTAATGAATTCCTTTCTTACCTGTCCGACCTGTTTGAGAAGTCTTTCTCATTGAGAGTCAAGAACCCTCCCGTATCCAGGTTGAAATTTCACCTAGTGTGTAGAGAGAGGACTCCCTGGCTGGACACAGCTGCTGGGCAACATTTCTATGCTCATATTCTCATCTTTTCCTTCAGCCCTGGAGGATAGATATGATCTTCCCTCCAGTTGAGGAGGACCAGTCTTTGCTCTCAATTCTGTTTCCTGCCCTTCTTTCAGGAAAATACCCTTCAATGTTGCTCTTGCTATCATGTGGGATCTCTATTTTTTTTTCATCTCTTTTGTGAAAAAGATGTTTGGCTCAAATTCTAACTCCACCATTTATTTACTATGTGACTTTGTGTCAGCTATATAACCTCTCTCTGTTTCAGATTCCTCATCCGATATAGTGGGGAAATATTAGTACTTATGCTGCAGGGTTGTTTAGTACTTACCTTGCAGGAAGGATTAAATAAATTCTTTTAACATAAACTGCTTAGAACCAAATCTGGTACATTAAATGTGCTTAATAAATGTCAACTTTCCATTAGCATCATTATTTTAAAATTGTATGCCTCTCTAGCTTCCACATTTACTTTTATTCTTCTCTTTACTTTTCACACTGTGTGGTTTTCTGCTTCTATCACATTCTCGAAGGTCCTTAGAATTTCATGAAGGACAAATTATCTTCATTCTTCCTTATGCTCTTGAAACCCTCTCTTCTTTATTTAAATGCTCTATTACCTTCGAAGACACTTTGATCATTCCTTTGCTGTTTTCCCCAGAAGCTGTACCTATCAATTCAACCCAGTAAATGAATAAAAAATAGAGAGGACTTGGCAATCTCTCAAATCCATCTATATATTTAACACCCCAAGCCTTACAATTGAAGCAACCTTCTAAATATTTTCCTTTTATCCAGCCTTCACTCCTCTGCCCCTAACCCAACTTATTCTGTCCCCAGCTGCTGCCACATGAACTCTCTATTACTGTGTCACTCACTCCCTTGGTTAAAAGTCTCCGCTGGCTTCTCATAACCAAACTCTTTAAACTTGACCTTCAGCAACCTTCATTCTGACCCATCTTCATCTCCAGTAAGAATTGCTCTTCTCAAGCATGGTTCCTCATAACCAGGCACTTGCATATTTCTGCTTTAGTGATATTTCCTTTATTCTTTCTCACACAATTTCCCCTTCATCTCTACCTTTTTGAATAGGATCAATTCATTAAGGCTTAGCTTAAGTCCCACTTCTTTCGCAAGGATGCCCTTTCAACACCATTTTATTTTTTCTCCTTGATTTCCTGTACCATTCAATGCCTAGACCATGGGACACTTTGTACCCACTGCTCCACAGTGAGGGTCCTTCTCTTATACTGGCAGATCTTACCCACCTATGTAGCTAAGTTCTCTCTCAGCAGGGGCTGTCATTAATTTTCTTGACAGTACTTACCATTGCTCCTTGTATGTAGGAAAACCTTGGCTCAGTTAAACATTTCAATGTATTTTATGTACCAGATACTAAACTGGGACACAGAATTCCTAATTCTGTTCTTGGTGATGATGGAAAAAAGGATCTCAACAGATCATTCTTAGAAGTGCTAGGCCTGCTCAGAAACAGATACAGCTGGAATTCCTTCTGTTAATAAGCTTGCCAAGTCAAGTTTCTTACTTATTAATGTAATTGAGGATTGCCATCTTTATTAAGTTGGGATGAGACATTTGAGCTGCTCCCAAGTATCAGTGGCTTTAGGATTTAAGCATTATTGCTCATGTATGGGTAAGTAGTTCAAATTTTTCTATTATATTTGTTTCTTACTTTCCACATCTCTCCTCCCTCTGCTTTAAGCACTCCAGTGGTCCTATCAGCTCTTTCAATGCTAGGACATCTCATCAATATCCAGGAAGCAAATGGTAGCAGATCAACGAATAATAATTTCTCTGAGTATTAATTTACACTTAAAGGTAATTTGGGGTTTTAATTATGTTATAAAATTAAACATTCCCCTCTTGTTTTCTTATAGTTAATCAAGAGATGACTTTACCATGTTTATGTTATATCGTTTGATAATGGCCAAGAGCGAGAGGATTTGTTTTACCAAAAGAATTGCTTTCACTAAAAGCAGTGTAATAATGAAAAATGAAATGTCATACCTGGGTCCACTCATTTTTCTGGGGATCATAAGCCTCCACTGTGTTAAGATAAGTCTGTCCATCATACCCTCCAACAGCATATAATTTATCACCAAGTAAACAGACTCCCACTGCATCTCTGCTGATGCTCATAGATGCCACTGCAGTCCACATATCTGTTTTGGGATCATATCTGAAAGAAAATTTCAAAAATGAACCTGACATTGTCCTCAAAGTATTTTACATAAGATTTGTTTATGGATTAAAGACCTACATGATTACATACCGTATATGGTACCTGATACACAAAACTTCTAGATACAATGTCAAGAATACCTTGACATTGCCTTGGTGATGATTTTTTGGGGATGGATTTGACACCAAATCCAAAGGAAACAAAAGTAAAAATAGACAATCGGGATTATAGGAAACTAAAAAGCTTCTGCATTGCAAAAGAAACCATCAATAAAATGAAAAGGCAACTTATGGGAGAAAATATTTGCCAATCATATATCTGATAAGAGGTTAATACCTATAATATATAAATAATCATACAACTCAGTTACAAAAAACAATCTTATTAAAAAATGGGCAGAGGATTGACATTTTTCCAAAGAATATAGACAGATGGCCAAAAGTTGCATAAAGAGAAGCTTAACATCACTAATGATCAGGGAAATGCAAATCAAAACCACAATAAGCTATCACCTCACACCTGTCAGAATGGTTATTACCAAAAAGACGAGAAGTAACAAGTATTGATTGGGATGTGGAGAAAAGGTAACCCTTGTGCACCATTAGTGAGAATGTAAACTGGTGCATCCACTGTGGAAAACACTATGGAGGCTCCTTAATGCAAAGAAAATGAAAGCACTATTTCAAAATGAAAATGCACCTCCATGATAACTACAACATTACTTATAATAGCCAAGCCATGGAAACAAGCCAAGTATCCACTGACAGTGGATAAAGAAAATGACATTGGATAAAGAAATGTGGCATATACACAGCACATACACTCATATACACCTGGCCCCATACTTGAGTTTCATGGGGCCAGTTTGAATGACTTGTTTAACCTTTTAAGCCTTATTAGTTGTTATTTCATATTATTTCATATAACATATATCAAAGTGTGTTAGAAATGTCCCTTCCTTTTCATTTCTTATGTAGTCTCCACTCCCAATTTATTCTCTTTGAAATTCATCAAGCTCCTTTTCTTTTTTTACTAAGTACAGAGTCCAGCACAAAATAGGCACACAGTGAAAGTCTGTCATATGATTCAATGAATAAATTATATAATCAATTATAAGGTAGAGTTTAAGAAGACACTAATATGATGAGAGAAAAATCTGAGTAGCTGTTAGGAGACCAAGAGATAGCTAGAGCAGATAACCCAATGTTTACCAAGCTCCCAAGGAACCACCTTTCATGTGGTGGATGCTCAGTAAAGAGTCAGTTTATCTGGAAATGTCAGAGGTTTATGTATAATATATATATACACACACACACACACATATATATATATATATATATATACACACACATGCATATATATTTATTCCTAGTTTTTCTTCACAGGAACTTACCTCTCCACACAGTCTGAGAGTCTGGAAGTCAAGTTGGATGCAGGAACGTCATGTCCTCCGATAGCGTACAGCAATCCATTCCAGGTAGTTACTCCTACTCCCCCTCTCCTTTTTGACATTTGTGCACAGAGTGTCCATTTGTTAGTATGAGGATCAAAACACTCTACCGATTTGAGGCAAGAACTTCCATCACGACCGCCAACTGCATAAAGTCTGTAAAAAAGAAAAAATAGAATGATCAATATGAAATAATGCTATTATTATGATTAAGACAAAGAGGTTATTCTCATGGTGTTTGATTGAATTTAAGGTGCCATCAATTATGAGACACTGTCAATTTATGTGCCACTAAGAAAGATATGCTACCAATTATATGGCACATGTATATGTCATATATATGTAATATCAGATACCACTCTGTGCATACATAAAAAAGAAAAACTCACATGAAAGAAATGACAACTATTTCACAGCTGCCATCTGTTTGACAAGTCACCATTGATTATAATGTATCACAATTTTAAAGATGTTAAAATGTGTCTTAGAATAGATAAAACATGCTGTATAAATATACCATGACTTACTTCCTGAATAGCTAAGGCAAGACTTGGTTATGAAGGAAAGAAATTAACTTTCTCTGAACACCTACCACAGGCTAGGCGTCTAACCTGTATTAATTTAATCACCACAATGATTTTACAGGAAACCATTCACATTCCTATTTCACAGGTGAAGAAAAAGGCTCATGGGGATTAAAAGCCTTGCATGGGATCAGAAGCAGAACCAGGACACAAAGTTATATTAATGAGCAGTTGTACAACTTTAAGTAGGCAGTAATATGATGTTTTCTTTTTTTATGTATGCACAGAGTGGTATCTGGTATTACAGTGTTTGATTGAATTTAAGGTGCCAACAATTATGAGACACTGTCAATTTATGTGCCATTAAGAAAGATAAGCCATTTAAGGTGCCATCAATTATGAGACACTGTCCATTGACCCATTTTAAAACTGTATCAACTCACAGTATTCAAGGAGTAACCTTGAACATTTAAATAAAAACGTCTGTTTGTAATTAGCAGCTTTTCTCAAAACTCCCATGACATGACGTCTCTACACTGTGAATAATTGATGTTGCCATGACAGCCAGCTAGGAAATTTAGTTTAGAGAATTTATTGAATGATGCAGTCACTTCCTGCTTTGGGTCAAGGCTGGTAGTGGGGTCGGTGTTGGTTTCAGACTTTATAATCTCATTTCATTCCCTGTACAAATGTCCTCTTGGAGTCCATTTGTTGAAACACTGATGGAAAACATTCATTTTTCAAATACTATAGTTTACGTTTAGTTGCTTTAAAATAGTAATAGAGGTAGCATGCAAACAGAATAGTTATGGGTCACAGATTATTTATTTTGATGCACAGTGATTCAGCATGAAGTATTAATTACTAGTAACAGTGATTCAATTTATGTGCCATTAAGAAAGATAAGCCATTTAAGGTGCCATCAATTATGAGACACTGACAGTGTCTCATAATTGATGGCACCTTAAATTCAATCAAATGCCATAAGACATTTGGGATGTATTTGTAATAGTAAATAGGAGAATAAAGGGATAGCTCGAAACAATGGTATATAAATTAATATTATATATAACTAGTGATCATTAAATTGCTGCAGAAAAGGATACTGTAATTATTTAAAATAAATATGGCATGTTAATCTCCTATATGTTGTCTAGTAGATCCATTTTAATTCATTATCAATGTACTGCACTAATTTAAAAGTTTTTTTACTCTGAACTTAAAATATATATAAAGCATTTTAAATATTTGAACCTTTGTTACAGAACACAGAATCTTGCACTGACTATTCACTTGGGAAACTCTTAATTGATATTTTTCTTTCTTTTTTTTTTTTAAAGAGTAGTTTATAGTACAAAAGGGTTCACATTTTGAATTTTTCAAAATTGAAATACCATTGGTATTCAATTTTACATTGGTTTCAAGTATACAACACAGTGGTTCAACAGTTACCCATATTATTAAATCCTCATCTCCACTAGCAGTTACTATCCATCAACATAGGAAGATGTAACAGAACCACTGGCTATATTCTCCATGCTGTATTAACATCCCTGTGACCAACTTACAGCATGACTGAGAATTTTTATGCCCCTTTATCCCCCTCACCTGCCACCCCACCCACTCTAACTCGTCCCCCATGTAAACCACCAGTCACTTCTCAGTGTCTATGAGTCTACTGCCATTTTGTTTTGTTATATTTTCATATTCCATAAATGATATCATATGGTATTTGTCTTTCTCCACCTGGCTTTTTTCACGTAGCACAATACCCTCTAGGTCCATCCATGTTTTTGCAAATGGCAGGATTTCTTTTTTTATTGCTGAATAGTATTCCATTGTGTATATGTAGCACATCTTCTTTATCCATTCATCTACTGATGGGACACTTTGGTTGCTGACATACCTTGGCCATTGTAAATAATGTGGTGATAAACACAGGTGTGCATATATTTTTTCAAATCATGGATTTTGTTTTCTTCAGGTAAATTCCTAAAAGTAGAATTACTGAGTCATATGGTATTTCTATTTTTAGGTTTTAGAGGCATCTCCACACTGCTTTCTTTAGGAGCTGCAGTGATTTACATTCCTACCAATAGTAATGCGGGTTCCCTTTTCCCCACATCCTTGCCAACACACTTATTGTTTCTTGTCTTTTGGATAGTGGCCATTCTAACTGGTGTGAGGTGACACATTTTGAATTTATGGATGCCTTAGTTGTTAATATTTAAGTAGTTTTTTATTCTCAATAAATACTATTTGAACTATCCCAAATTTCTGCTCATTAAAACTCTCAGTATTTGTGTTTGGTAGATATACATATTTTAAAGACAGATTTCTTAATTTTAATTCATAATTTAAAATGCTGTATGCCACTCGGACTGGTTCTTAATGAGAAGATGACTGTACCTTAAATTGCAACATATGGTTGTGATAGTACTTTGTTCTAAAGTTAAACTACAATAATAGTATGAAAATTGAAATTTATTTGAAACTTTAATCTGTTAAAATTTTTTGTTAGTTAAAGACTACTTTTTTGTGTTATGGTTCTTAATTTTAAGCTGTTATCATCTTTAACTAATACTTGGTAGAATAATTACCTGAATGTGAATTACAGGATATTAGAAAGCATCAACAATTGGAGATTATCAATATTAAAAAAGCATGTGCACACACACACACAAACACAAACACACACAATAGGCTTCAAGGTACCCTATCCTCTTCACAGTGAACTTAAGGGTCTTAACTGTGAAAAGTGGTGTAGTATAGGAATTAAGGACATGAACTCTGGAGAGCCAGACTCTCTGGATTTGAATGCTGTTTCCATTTATGGCCAAGTTTTTAACTGCTACTTGCTGGAATTTCATTATCATAAAATCCATAAGCCCCACCTCACACTTGATTATACTGATGATCAAATTTAAAGTACTTGAACAGTGCCTCACACATGGTAAGCATCATGTATGTATTTAAGGGAAAAAATGAATTGTTTCTATTTATATTCTTTTAAAAAATGGCATTTTTAGGACATCTCAAGTGTACAAACAATATTTATACTAAGCTAATATTAAGAGCCACGATGTACTGGTAACACCTTCTGAAGAATCTTTATCTCAAGCAACAGTTTTCAAACTGTGTTCTAAGAATAGGATTTGGGGGAGTTCTTGAAGGAATCCCAAAAATGGTGCATTTGATATTCAAATTTTAATAATTTTCAAAAATGCCACACTAGATTCAGCAGTCACCTCTCTTCCCCATGACAGTGTCTATTACAATAAAAAGAGAAATATTATACCAAATTGTGATAGTATTGTACTATATATTTTAAAATTAAGATTTAGGTCTTGCCTGACTTTTAAAATTATAATCAAGAATGCAAGTAGTTGGTAGACACTGTTTGAGATTCAACTTAGAAAAAGTCAACCAGGGGAGGGGTGGAAGATGGCGGCGTGAGCAGAGCAGCGGAAATCTCCTCCCAAAACAACATATATCTATGAAAATATAACAAAGACAACCCTTCCTAGAATAAAGACCAGAGGACACAGGACAATATCCAGACCACATCCGCACCTGAGAGAACCCAGCAACTCGCAAAGGGGGTAAGATACAAGCCCCGGCCCGGCGGGAGCTGAGCGCCCATCCCCCCAACTCCCGGTGGGAGAAGAATAGGCAGAGCGGGAGGGAGACGGAGCCCAGGACTGCCAAACACCCAGCCCCAGCCATCCGGGCCAGAGTGCAGGGCGCTCGATACTAGGAAAACAGGGCAGCAAGAACAGTGAGCAGGCACTGGAGGCTGGGTGACAGAGGACATAAGAAAAGCGCGTGACCACTTTTTTTTTTTGCTTTTTTGCTGTTTTGTTTTGGCGAGCACTTTTTGGAAGTCTTAAAGGGATAGGGACCCAAATACTAGGGAAACAGGGCAGAAAGACCGGTGAGCAGAGGCCTGAGGCTGGCACCGGAGAATAAAGAAAAACGAACGACCACCTTTTTTTTTTTTTTCAATTAAAAAAAATTTTTTTTCTTTTTTTTTTTTGGTGGGCCTTGTTTTGTTTTGGCGGGTGCTTTTTGGAAGTCTTAAAGGGGCAGGGCGGGTCACTTAATCCAGAGGTAGGGAATCCGGGATCTCTGGGCACCCTAACCCCTGGGCTGCAGGGAGCAGGGAGGCCCCTTACGGAGATAAATAGCCTCCCAGCAGCTCCTGCTCCAACGCGACTCCACCATTTTGGAGTAGCTGCCCGAGTTAGGCCACGCCCACAGCAACAGCGGAGATTAACTCCATAGCAGCCGGGCAGGAAGCAGAAGTCCTGTCTGCGCGCAGCTGCGCAGCACAAGCCACTAGAGGCCGCTGTTCTCCCAGGAGAGGAGGCCCACAAACCAACAAGAAAGGAAGTCCTTCCAGCCGTCACTCGTCCCAGTTCTGTAGACTATTCCTATCACCATGAAAAGGCAAAGCTACAGGCAGACAAAGATCACAGAGACAACACCAGAGAAGAAGTCAGACCTAACCAGTCTCCCTGAAAAAGAATTCAAAATAAGAATCATAAACATGCCGACACAGATGCAGAGAAATACGCAAGAGAAATGGGATGAAGTCCGGAAGGAGATCACAGATGCCAGAAAGGAGATCGCAGAAATGAAACAAACTCTGGAAGGGTTTATAAGCAGAATGGATAGAATGCAAGAGGCCATTGATGGAATTGAAATCAGAGAACAGGAACGCATAGAAGCTGACATAGAGAGAGACAAAAGGATCTCCAGGAATGAAACAATATTAAGAGAACTGTGTGACCAATCCAAAAGGAACAATATCCGTATTATAGGGGTCCCAGAAGAAGAGAGAGGAAAAGAGATGGAAAGTATCTTAGAAGAAATAATTGCTGAAAACTTCCCCACACTGGGGGAGGAAGTAATCGAACAGACCACGGAAATACACAGAACCCCCAACAGAAAGGATCCAAGAAGGGCAACACCAAGACACATAATAATTAAAATGGCAAAGATCAAGGACAAGGAAAGAGTGTTAAAGGCAGCTAGAGAGAAAAAGGTCACCTATAAAGGGAAACCCATCAGGCTAACGTCAGATTTCTCAACAGAAACCCTACAGGCCAGAAGGGAATGGCATGATATATTTAATACAATGAAACAGAAGGGCCTTGAACCAAGGATACTGTATCCAGCACGACTATCATTCAAATATGACGGTGGGATTAAACAATTCCCAGACAAACAAAAGCTGAGGGAATTTGCTTTCCACAAACCACCTCTACAGAACATCTTACAGGGACTGCTCTAGATGGGAGCACTCCTAGAAAGAGCACAGCACAAAACACACAACATATGAAGAATCGAGGAAGAGGAACAAGAAGGGAGAGAAGAAAAGAATCTCCAGACAGTGTATATAAAAGCTCAATAAGTGAGCTAAGTTAGGCAGTAAGATACTAAAGAGGCTAACCTTGAACCTTTGGTAACCACGAATTTAAAGCCTGCAATGGCAATAAGTACATATCTTTCAATAGTCACCCTAAATGTTAATGGGTTGAATGCACCAATCAAAAGACACAGAGTAACAGAATGGATAAAAAAGCAAGACCCATCTATATGCTACTTACAAGAAACTCACCTCAAACCCAAAGACATGTACAGACTAAAAGTCAAGGGATGGAAAAACATATTTCAAGCAAACAACAGTGAGAAGAAAGCAGGGGTTGCAGTACTAATATCAGACAAAATAGACTTCAAAACAAAGAAAATAAGAAGAGATAAAGAAGGACACTACATAATGATAAAGGGCTCAGTCAAACAAGAGGATATAACCATTCTAAATATATATGCACCCAACACAGGAGCACCAGCATATGTGAAACAAATACTAACAGAACTAAAGGGGGATATAGACTGCAGTGCATTCATTCTAGGAGACTTCAACACACCACTCACCCCAAAGGATAGATCCACTGGGCAGAAAATAAGTAAGGACATGGAAGCACTGAACAACACAGTAGAGCAGATGGACCTAATAGACATCTATAGAACTCTACATCCAAAAGCAGCGGGATATACATTCTTCTCAAGTGCACATGGAACATTCTCCAGAATAGACCACATACTAGGCCACAAAAAGAGCCTCAGAAAATTCCAAAAGATTGAAATCCTACCAACCAACTTTTCAGACCACAAAGGCATAAAACTAGAAATAAACTGTACAAAGAAAGCAAAGAGGCTCACAAACACATGGAGGCTTAACAACACGCTCCTAAATAATCAATGGATCAATGACCAAATCAAAATGGAGATCCAGCAATATATGGAAACAAATGACAACAACAACACTAAGCCCCAACTTCTGTGGGACACAGCAAAAGCAGTCTTAAGAGGAAAGTATATAGCAATCCAAGCATATTTAAAAAAGGAAGAACAATCCCAAATGAATGGTCTAATGTCACAATTATCGAAATTGGAAAAATAAGAAGAGATGAGGTCTAAGGTCAGCAGAAGGAGGGACATAATAAAGATCACAGAAGAAATAAATAAAATTGAGAAGAATAAAACAATAGCAAAAATCAATGAAACAAAGAGCTGGTTCTTCGAGAAAATAAACAAAATAGATAAGCCTCTAGCCAGACTTATTAAGAAGAAAAGAGAGTCAACACAAATCAACAGTAACAGAAACGAGAAAGGAAAAATCACGACGGACCCCACGGAAATGCAAAGAATTATTGGAGAATACTATGAAAACCTATATGCTAACAAGCTGGGAAACCTAGGAGAAATGGACAACTTCCTAGAAAAATACAACCTTCCAAGATTGACCCACGAAGAAACAGAAAATCTAAACAGACCAATTATCAGCAACGAAATTGAAGCGGTAATCAAAAAACTACGAAAGAACAAAACCCCCGGGCCAGATGGATTTACCTCGGAATTTTATCAGACATACAGGGAAGACATAATACCCATTCTCCTTAAAGTTTTCCAAAAAATAGAGGAGGAGGGGATACTCCCAAACTCATTCTATGAAGCTAACATCACCCTAATACCAAAACCAGGCAAAGACCCCACCAAAAAAGAAAACTACAGACCAATATCCCTGATGAACGTAGATGCAAAAATACTCAACAAAATACTAGCAAACCGAATTCAAAAATACATCAAAAGGATCATACACCATGACCAAGTGGGATTCATCCCAGGGATGCAAGGATGGTACAACATTCGAAAGTCCATAAACATCATCCACCACATCAACAAAAAGAAAGACAAAAACCACATGATCATCTCCATAGATGCTGAAAAAGCATTTGACAAAGTTCAACAGCCATTCATGATAAAAACTCTCAGCAAAATGGGAATAGAGGGCAAGTACCTCAACATAATAAAGGCCATCTATGATAAACCCACAGCCAACATTATATTGAACAGCGAGAAGCTGAAAGCATTTCCCCTGAGATCGGGAACTAGACAGGGATGCCCACTCTCTCCACTGTTATTTAACATAGTACTGGAGGTCCTAGCCACGGCAATCAGACAAAACAAAGAAATACAAGGAATCCAGATTGGTAAAGAAGAAGTTAAACTGTCACTATTTGCAGGTGACATGATACTGTACATAAAAAACCCTAAATACTCCACCCCAAAACTACTAGAACTGATATCAGAATACAGCAAAGTTGCAGGATACAAAATCAACACACAGAAATCTGTGGCTTTCCTATACACTAACAATGAACCAACAGAAAGAGAAATCAGGAAAACAACTCCATTCACAATTGCATCCAAAAAAATAAAATACCTAGGAATAAACCTAACCAAAGAAGTGAAAGACTTATATTCTGAAAACTACAAGTCACTCTTAAGAGAAATTAAAGGGGACACTAACAGATGGAAACTCATCCCATGCTCGTGGCTAGGAAGAATTAATATCGTCAAAATGGCCATCCTGCCCAAAGCAATATACAGATTTGACGCAATCCCTATGAGACTACCAGCAACATTCTTCAATGAACTGGAACAAATAATTCAAAAATTCATATGGAAACACCAAAGACCCTGAATAGCCAAAGCAATCCTGAGAAAGAAGAATAAAGTAGGGGGGATCTCACTCCCCAACTTCAAGCTCTACTATAAAGCCATAGTAATCAAGACAATTTGGTACTGGCACAAGAGCAGAGCCACAGACCAATGGAACAGACTAGAGAATCCAGACATTAACCCAGACATATATGGTCAATTAATATTTGATAAAGGAGCCATGGACATACAATGGCGAAATGACAGTCTCTTCAACAGATGCTGCTGGCAAAACTGGACAGCTACATGTAGGAGAATGAAACTGGACCATTGTCTAACCCCATATACAAAAGTAAACTCAAAATGGATCAAAGACCTGAATGTAAGTCATGAAACCATTAAACTCTTGGAAGAAAACATAGGCAAAAACCTCTTAGACATAAACATGAGTGACCTCTTCTTGAACATATCTCCCCGGGCAAGGAAAACAACAGCAAAAATGAGTAAGTGGGACTCTATTAAGCTGAAAAGCTTCTGTACAGCAAAAGACACCATCAATAGAACAAGAAGGATCCCTACAGTATGGGAGAATATATTTGAAAATGACACATCCGATAAAGGCTTGACGTCCAGAATATATAAGGAGCTCACACGCCTCAACAAACAAAAAACAAATAACCCAATTAAAAAATGGGCAGAGGAACTGAACAGACAGTTCTCCAAAAAAGAAATACAGATGGCCAACAGACACATGAAAAGATGCTCCACATCGCTAATTATCAGAGAAATGCAAATTAAAACTACAATGAGGTATCACCTCACACCAGTAAGGATGGCTGCCATCCAAAAGACAAACAACAACAAATGTTGGCGAGGCTGTGGAGAAAGGGGAACCCTCCTACACTGCTGGTGGGAATGTAAGTTAGTTCAACCATTGTGGAAAGCAGTATGGAGGTACATCAAAATG
This sequence comes from Manis pentadactyla, assembly GCF_030020395.1. Taxonomy (NCBI): domain Eukaryota; kingdom Metazoa; phylum Chordata; class Mammalia; order Pholidota; family Manidae; genus Manis; species Manis pentadactyla. The sequence continues at coordinate 32,492,097 of NC_080023.1, read as the reverse complement.
CTCAAAACAGACTTACCATTTGACCCAGGAATTCCACTCCTAGGAATTTACCCTAAGAACGCAGCAATCAAGTTTGAGAAAGACAGATGCACCCCTATGTTTATTGCAGCACTATTTACAATAGCCAAGAATTGGAAGCAACCTAAATGTCCATCGATAGATGAATGGATAAAGAAGATGTGGTACATATACACAATGGAATACTACTCAGCCATAAGAAAAGGGCAAATCCAATCATTTGCAGCAACATGGATGGAGCTGGAGGGTATTATGCTCAGTGAAACAAGCCAAGCGGAGAAAGAGAAATACCAAATGATTTCACTTACCTGTGGAATATAAGAACAAAGGAAAAACTGAAGGAACAAAACAGCAGCAAAATCACAGAACTCAAGAATGGACTAACAGGTACCAAAGGGAAAGGGACTGGGGAGGATGGGTGGGTAGGGAGGGATAAGGGGGGGAGAAGTAGTGGGGTATTAAGATTAACATGCATGAGGGGGCAGGAGAAAAGGGAGGGCTGTACAACACAGAGAAGGCAAGTAGTGATTCTACAACATTTTGCTATGCTGATGGACAGTGACTGTAAAGGGGTTTATAGGGGAGACCTGGTATAGGGGAGAGCCTAGTAAACATAATATTCATCATGTAAGTGTAGATTAGTGATAACAAAAACAAAGCAAAAAAAAAAAGGGCAGTTCCTGTGTGGTAACCTCCAACAAGTTCTACACAAGGGTATAAAGGGCATATAAAAGTGTAGGCAAAGGGTCTGTTTGTGTTTATACAGAGGATCAAAGCCTAATTGGGCTACCCCGAAAATGAACTAAGATACGATATGAAAAAGAACTTCCAACATCTGCACTCTCTGGAAGACTCATGCCAGAAGATGATCATCAAAAAACCCCAACAAAGATCCACGCACTGCTACAGCTGTAGATCCACTCATCCCACCAGTTCCTGGACTTGCCATGGGAATGAGGAAGGAGATATCTAAGCTGGCCTGTGCATACAGTAAAACAACAAATTTGATTGGATCTATACTGTTGGAACTCAACCAAGAATTTGGAGAAGTGCAAATTGTAGCGCTCCAAAGTCTTACAACTACAGACTATTTACTGTTAAAAGAACATATGGCATGTGAACAGTCCCCAGGAATGGGTTGTTTTAATTTGTCTGATTTCTCTCAGACTGTTCAAGTTCAGTTGGACAATATCCACCATATCATAGATAAGTTTTCACAAATGCCTAAGGTGCCTAACTGGTTTTCTTGGTTTCACTGGAGATGGCTGGTAATTACAGATATGCTTTGGTTATGTAACTATACTCCTATTATGTTAATGTGTGTGTGCAATTTAAGTAGTAGCTTAAAACCTACATTTTTTTACTCTACTGAATTTACTCTACAAGAAGATATGTCAAAGAAATAATCAATCTTCCCATGTTTTCTTCCGCCTGCTACTTCTATAGCTTTTCTTCTTCCTTCCTAATTACAACCCTTAAATTGAATTCGTGCCTCATATCAAATTTACCGAGTATCATAACTCCTCCAAGTGGTAAAGATACCTCAAGACAAATGCTGGGCATAGAAGCCACAGGGCATAAATATGCAAAGAAGTAAAAAGCTAACCTTTTCAAACAATAAGGCTTCCCTCTCACTTACCAACTTCACATTTCCCTGTATGGCCCCGGAAGATGACTGGTTAGCCAGAGACGGGTAAGATTCCTCAAGGGAGGAACAACCTAAGACAGGCACAGTCGCAGGGGGGCCATCAGGTGAGAAACTGGGGATCAACAGAGGTGAGGCTTAGAACCTCACCCCCCCTGTTCTGAGAGAAATCTTCTGCATACGTGGATGTTTTATTGCCCTGGTCTAGCTTGGATTAACACATAGTCTACAGGCACACACCTGATCATCTACATTTGCTCTCTTACAACACTAAACTATGTTTTCTACCTTTATCTTGTATCTACCTACCACTTCAGCATTTTATTAAAAATAATAATAATAAAGAGAGAAATGTGGTATCCACATATAAATCAAGTATAAAAACCAAATGAGTATTCATATTTGAACTGACTGTTTAGAGTTCATAATGCATGCGCAAAACCGAAAGTTTCTGTGATGACTGCCCTTGTACTGTTCACTATGTAACTTATTCATTATGTAAGAATTTGTTCTACATGTAAGAACTTGTTTGTTATGCCTCAGAAGATTGGAGACTGACGAAAATTAGGCTTGGGGTGGATTAATGATTGTGCATTGAGCATTGACTCCCCTATACAGAATTTTATTGTCGTTAACAACCATTTGATCAATAAATATGAGAGATGCCCTCACAAAAAAAAAAAAAAAAAAAAAAAAGGACAGACTTCCAATGGTAAAATAAATAAGTAACCGGGATGTAATGTATAGCATAAGGAATATAGTCAAGATATTGTAACAGCTTGGTAGGGTGATAGCTGGAACCTAGAATTATGTATATAAATGTTCTACCACTGTGTTGTACACTTGAAACTAATGTAATGTAATACTGTGCGTCAACTACCCTTCAATAAAAAATAATTATTAAAAAAAAAAAAAAAGAAAAAGTCAATCAGTTTCAAATTACATCAGCAATTTAACTGAAGAGTTTTCTAATATTCTGATAAAATTGTTTTAGTAAGTTAAAATAATTGTTTCCATTTTCAGCTTCTAATCTGTTAATCATGGATTTTCTTTATACTGAACCAAAATAAAACATAGAAATAATCTGGGTGTTTGTTCTTCAAAACAAATTTATTCCACTATATCAATTTTTATAGTATGTATATATTATGAACTATAACTTTTAATACATTTAAAATAAATTTATAATAAAAACATGCAGCTCCATTTGCCTTAAGTATTCAGATTTTCATAAGATTTCATTTAAAAAAGAGATTCTACAGCCAAAAATATTTGCCAGGCAATTGCCTAAAAGTAGCCCGAGCAGGTAGAAGTCTAAATAAAACTTCTGTCAAATTTGAACAAAAGAAAAATTTTAACACTTGGAAATTTTTAAGATACAGAATATAATTCATGAAACATTGAAACAGTTCTTCCCTACAGAAACAACTACATTTTGCTTCAGGAAGCATTGTAAAATAAGTTAAAATAATGAAAAGAGAAGTTAGTCTGGGCTTTTCATTTTATTGATTAAAAAAACCAAGGCACAGATAAATGATGTTTTAAATCACAAAGGAGTGGTAGAGAGAAGATGCATGATTAATTTTTTCAATCAATTGCATACTTTTTTTAAACAACATAATTTCCATTTTTTTCCAGATTCTGTACATTACTTAAAAATGGAAACTAGTTTATTGCAGCACTATTTACAATAGCCAAGGAATGGAAGCAACCTAAGTGTCCATCAGTAGATGAATGGATAAAGATGTGGTATATATACGCAATGGAATATTATTCAGCCAGAAGAAGAAAACAAATCCTACCATTTGCAACAACATGGATGGAACTAGAGGGTATTATGCTCAGTGAAGTAAGCCAGGCAGAGAAAGACAATATCAAGTGATTTCATTCATCTGTGGAGTATAAGAACAAAGAAAAAACTGAAGGAACAAAATAGCAGCAGAATCACAGAACCCAAGAATGGACTAACAGCTACCAAAGGGAAAGGGACTGGGGAGGGTGGGTGGGTGGGAAGGGAGGGATAAGGTGGAAAATGGGGCATTACGATTAGCACACATAATGTAGGGGGGGGACGTGGGAAAGGCAGTATATACAGAGAAGACAAGTAATGATTCTATAGCATCTTACTACACTGATGGACAGTGACTGTAATGGGGTATGTGAGGGGGGACTTGATAATGGGGGGAGTCTAGTAACCATAATGTTGTTCAAGTAATTGTACATTAATGATATAAAAAGAAATGGGAACTAACAAATTATTTTAAACTATTGCTACTTTGTTTTAAAGCAAACTCAGAAAAATGCTGGTTGATGGATTAACACATCCTCTTCTGGGCGTAATAAAGCACTACTGCATCTAAGCAGTATCAAGAAGTTCTTCAATAAGGCTGCACACTTCAGGTTAGGTGCCAGGTACCACATTAGGTATAAAGGACAAAAAGATGGACTACATCCCTCAAGACAATGATCTACTATAGGAGATGGACCAGTAAATGCCTACAATAATAGAGTGGTACATGCTGCAATACAGTTGTACACAAATTATGCACAATAAAAATGTTGAGGATGTAATGGACAACAAACATAGATGGAAAGAAGAGATAGTAGTAGTGAGGATTGGGGAAGGTTTTCCAAAGGAGATTTTTGAGCAAGTTTCAAGAATGCTGAGCTTGCCAGGTAGGAAAATGGGGGAGACAACATTCTAAGAGATTATATGGGGTAAAAGATGATAGGAGTGTGAAATAACATGTATTTTTCACAAATAGGTTAGTTCTGTTTGAGTGTAATATGCATGAGTAGAAGAGAGAGAAGAGTCCAGAGAGGTAGACAGAGGCAAGATCACAAAGGAGGCTTGGTCAGATAAGCTACTGAAATGTTTTAAGAGGAAAGTGACACGGTCCTATTGTATTTTAGGTGGAACATTAGGTAAGTCTCTAAGATGGATGAGAGGGAGAGAGTTAAGATTTGGGGCAGGTGACCAGTTTGGGAGATATCCCAAAAGACCAGTTACAACTGCAATGTAGATAGACTGTATATGCAAAATCAAATGTCTTAACATTTAGTAGATAAGAGATTCTTAGCTTCTAATGTGATTCTTAGGTTGTCACAGAATTATATTCAATAAATTGTATTTTATGGAAATATACATGAGTAAAGATGGAAATACTTATTTCTTGTAAGAGAGCAAGAAAAGGTAAGAAGTAAAAAATTTCTATGCCTAGATGTCAAGGCTACTGCAGGTCTGGAAATCAGGTTTTAAAGAAGGTAGTTATTCTTTTGCCTTCTATTAGAAATAAATATTTCTAGCCAGAAATAAGGGATAAGAAATATGCCACTGAAAGAGAATCAGTCCAGTGAACAAATCCCAGAAATTTAAACCAGAGGGTCAAAACTGTAAAGATACTGTCAGTTTCTTTCTTTTTTCTCATTTACTAGATTCTTTGGTGGCTGACTCCTCCATCAAAAAATTAGGAAAGATATGTAGTAATGAATTTGGAAGTTGTTTCTTTAGCTAAAACAAGTAAGGGGAAAGGTATGAAGAAAGTGGGTTTCTATTTATCTTGTCACTTGTAATGGTGCTAAAAAAATAACAAAAAGTAGGAAGTTACTAAGACGGTCCTGAAGAAACAAGACCTCAGGTTATAAAATATAAAAATAACACCAATATTTTCTCACTTAATAATCAATAACATAATTCTACAAATAATTTTAAGTCTCTATACTTTAAGCTTGATTAAAGAGGAAGCTCTTTCTGGAAATGACAAAGAATTCTGAATAAAGGTATGCAACAAAACTTTTATTTAATAACCATACAGGCCTTCATGTTATGGCAGAAGGGTCTGAAGAAGGTAAGTTACCAAGAGCTATTGGCGATGGCTCTATCCAAATCTGTGTATTCTATTTAGAGCAGACAAGAGAGCACCTCTTTCTAAATTCATACCAATTTTCAGCAGTTTACCAAGATAAGAAACAAGTAAAGGTAAAGTCTGTGGAAGAGATGGAAGGAATTATTTAGGGAAACACTGAGGGAGATTATACTACTTTTAAGAGATGATATATACATATGTTTATTAAGGTATCATTGTTATACAATCTATGAAGGTTTCACATGAGCAACATTGTGGTTACTACATTCACCCATATTATTAAGTCCCCCCCACATACCCCATTGCAGTCACTGTCCATCAGCATAGTAAGATGCTATAGTCACTACTTGAAAAGTATATAGTGATATACTTTTAAAGTTTATATAAACCACCAGATTTTATTATATTGAATATTTAAATAAAATTTCTTTATTCAAAAGATAAGTAGAAATTTATAATATCTGCACATTAGAATGAAAACCCAACTTATTGTTGAGCTATTTATATTTAGAATGATCATACAAGGAGACTATTTTAAAAAGTTTGTATATATCACTCAAAATACTATTGTGTATTTTTAACTTGGACATGATAGTTTAATAAATTTAGTTTATTGTGTTTTAAGTGGAACTTTAAATATTTTCTTACTTTCCACTTAGTACTGCCACACCTACTGTGCTCCTGGGAGTGGACATAGTGGCAACAAAATTCCACTGGCGAGCCTGAGGGTCCCATCTTTCCACTGTATTCAGATAGCTCCAGCCATCATGCCCTCCTACTGCATACATGGGACCTTCCAATACAGCCACACCTACAAGGAGACAGGACAGAAGTAAAGACTTAAGATTTGCTAAGTCTCAAAAATAACATTTTAATTGAAATATAAGTATACAGCTTACCACATATGTTTTCTTCTAGGATTTTTATGGTTTCAGGTCTTATGTTCAACTCTTTAATCCATTTTTAGTTAATTTTTGTATAAGGGATAAGATAGTGATCCAGTTGCATTCTTTTGCATGTACCTGTCCAATTTTCTCAACACCATTTATTGAAGAGACTATCCTTTCCCTGTTGTATACTCTTGGCTACTGTGTCACATAAATTACTTGACCATATAAGCATGGGTTTATTTCTGAACTCTTTATTCTGTTCCACCAACCTATGTGTCTATTTTTATGCCAATACCATACTGTTTTCATTACTGTACCTTTGCCATACAGTTTGAAATCAGGAAGTGTGATACCTCCAGCTTTGTTCTTTTTCTCAAGGTTGCTTTGGTTAGTAGGGATTTTTTTGTGGTCCCATACAAATTTCATGATTATTTGTTCTATTTCTTTCAAAAATGCCATTGCAATTTTGATAGGGATTGCATTAAATCTATAGATTCTTTGAGTGGTACAATGAGCCTTACATACAAATTTAACTAAGCAAACATTTATGATATAGATTTCTGGCTTCCTCACAGCTCTTCTTGGTAGGCAGATGGTTCAGTAAGGGGGAGAAATAACACTGTAGCTCTCATCTTACAAGTTTTAAAAGCAGTATTTTGAGGTCCAACAGTGGAATGCTATTAAAAACAATATAAAATGCACACATTGCTGTATTTACAAAATTTTTCAATAATTCAGATTTAAGACATATTTATAAGAGCGTTTTTATTTAACTATTAATTTCCTTCTATTAATTCAAATTCATGAGATTTTACTGTAGGTGATTTGATATCATATCTATTGGTGTGATTTATTATCAGAAAACCAAGCCATATTCATTTGTTCATTTATTTAAAAAATAACTATTGCGTTTCTACTAAGTAGAACACAGAACGTAACAGATAAGGGCTTTGCCCTCATGAACCTAGTATTTTAGTAGGGAAACAGACACAGAATAATATTTCAGGTATTGATAATTGCTAATGAGGGAAATGGAACTGAGTAAAAGGGTAGAGAGGATCAGGGGAGGCCTCTTGTATAAAGTGACATTTGAAAAAAAAATGTGAGTAAAGTTAGGAAACCAGACATAGGCATATCTGTGGGAAAGGAAGGTGAGGTAAAGTGAACAATATGTGTAAATGCCCTGAAGCTTGGTTAGTAGGTCTATGTTATATTGAGGAGGCCAGGGTGAGTGAAGGGGATCACACAGGAGTCAGATCATGCAAGGCTGTCGGAGCTATTGTAAGGACTTTGTATTTTATTCTAAATGAGATGGAGAGCCAGTTGAGGGTTTTATGAAGAGGTATGACAGGATCATAGGTGGATATAAATACATATCACTTGAGAGCCAAAATACAAATTTTATGAAGAAAATATATTTTAATTTGTGAAATTATGGCCAGATAAGATATAAATATTCACAATGCATATATGACTCAAACCAACATTATCACTGCACTCATTTGTGCTGTACCAATATTGGCTATTGGATACTGCACACACACACACACACACATGTATCTATAGCTCCAATTACATATTATACCCAATTGTGTGTGTGTGTGTGTATATATATATATATATATATATATATATATATAATGTGATTGTGTTGGTGTATGTGTGTACATATATATACATATATGTAATTAAAAGGCTAGAAGAAAAATTAATGGGTTCATCTACTCTAATCCCTTAAACAAAAGCTTTCCAAAGAAATTTTAGCAGAAGAACCACTTTTTCAAATGAAATTTTTATATAATTCTCCAATATAGAGATAAAAGGAATGTTTCTTAGGTAAAAGTTTTATAAACTCAACTTTATAAAATTTACTTATCATAAGGTAAATTAGTAAGAACAATCCTGTTTTGAATGACACAAAAGTTTGAAAAAAAAATTTAAGCAAGATACATCGAACGATATAATAATTCTCCTTTGAACTTGTTGCAGTTCATCAAGGTCTTCAATAAAGTTTTAGTAAAGTCAGTGGTATTTAGAACAAATGATGGTATTCTATGCACAATTTGATTTGCATGAAACAAAGGTGGATCATGGGCATTCTCATTCTATGTACTATGTAAGAATTTACCTTAAGTTAGAATTAAGTTTCTTTTCCCCATGGCGGAGAAAAAGGATGCAGTTGAGTCATACTATTGATCCTGGATTTTACGGTCAACCCAAATTTGTAAGTCTCATTCATGCTGCTTTTTAGGTATATTGTCTCATTCTGTGCCTATGCAATAGGTAACTTTATAAAACTCAACGTTTTATAGTTTTCTGTGTTAAAATTCATATAGTTAATTTTAAGCTGCTCTCAGTATCTTAGCCTTTCCTAATCCTCTGGTTTTACTTCCTTACCAAACTTGAAACTTAAGGTCACCTTTCATTGACACCTAATTACAACTAGCAGAATCCCTTGTCTCCCTGCTGATCTATTGCTGTACCCACTACCATACTAATCTTTATACCTAGGAAATTTTCGTTACTGGCTATGGTTTTAGGGGGCAGCTTCTGCTCTGCTGCTCAGTATTAATAAACTGAGTATAGTACACTAAGCTATGCCATCTAACCTCAACTCTGCCTTCACTGCTACTCATCCAACTTTTTTTGTTGTTCTTGTTATCATTAATCTAAAATTACATGCAGAACATTATGTCTACGAGGCTCCCCCCTTCACCAAGTCCCCCTCACAATCCCCATTACAGTCACTGTCCATCAGCATAGTAAGATGCTGTAGAATCACTACTTCTCTGTGTTGTACAGCCCTCTCAATGCAACCCCCTCATTATACATGCTAATCATAATGCCCCCTTTGTTTTTTCCCACCCTTATCCATCCCTTCCAACCCATTCTCCCCAGTCCCTTTCCCTTTGGTAACTGTTAGTCCATTCTTGGGTTCTGTGAGTCTGCTGCTGTTTTGTTCCTTCAGTTTTTCCTTTGTGCTTATACTCCACTTATGAGTGAAATCATTTGGTACTTGTCTTTCTCCGCCTGGCTTTTTTCACTGAGCTTAATACCCTCTAGCTCCATCCATATTGTTGCAAATGGTAGGATTTGTTTTCTTCTTATGGCTGAATATTTCATTGTGTATATGTACCACATCTTCTTTATCCATTCATCTATTGATGGACACTTAGGTTGCTTCCATTTCTTGGCTATTGTAAATAGTGCTGCGATAAACATAGGGGTGTACCTGTCTTTTTCAAACTAGCCTGCTGCATTCTTAGGGTAAATTCCTAGAAGTGGAATACCTGGGTCAAATGGTATTTCTATTTTGAGCTTTTTGAGGAACCTTCATACTGCTTTCCACAATGGTTGATCTAATTTACATTCCCACCAGCAGTGGAGGAGGGTTCCCCTTTCTCCACAGCCTCACCAACATTTGTTGTTGTTGGTCTTTTGGATGGTGGCTATCCTTACTGGTGTGAGATGATATCTCACTGTGGTTTTAATTTGCATTTCTCTGATGACTAGTGATGTGCAGCATCTTTTCATGTGTCTGTTGACCATCTGAATTTCTTATTTGGAGAACTGTTCAGCTCCTCTGCCCATTTTTTAATTGGATTATTTGCTTTTGTTTGTTGAGGTGCGTGAGCTCTTTACATATTTCGGATGTCAACCCTTTATCGAATCTGTCATTTATTAATACATTCTCCCATACTGTAGGGTACCTTTTTGTTCTATTGATGGGGTCCTTTGCTGTACAGAAACTTTTCAGCTTGATATAGTCCCACTTGTTCATTTTTGCTTTTGTTTCCCTTGCCCGGGGAGATATGTTCATGAAGAAGTTGCTCATGCTTATGTCCAAGAGATTTTTGCCTATGTTTTTTTCTAAGAGTTCTATGCTTTCATGACTTACATTCAGGTCTTTGATCCATTTTGAATTTACTTTTGTGTTTGGGGTTAGACAGTGATCCAGTTTCATTCTCTTACATGTAGCTGTCCAGTTTTGCCAGCACCATCTGTTGAAGAGACTATCATTTCCCCATTGTATTTTCATGGCTCCTTTATCATATATTAATTGACCATATATGTTTGGGTTAATCTCTGGAGTCTCTCTATTCTATTCCACTGGTCTGTGGCTCTGTTCTTGTGCCAGTACCAAACTGTCTTGATTACTGTGGCTTTGTAGTAGAGCTTGAAGTTGGGGAGCAAGATCCCCCCAACTATTATTCTTCCTTCTCAGGATTGCTTTGGCTATTCAGGGTCTTTGGTGTTTCCATATGAATTTTTGAACTATTTGTTCCAGTTCGCTGAAGAATGTTGTTGGTAATTTGATAGGGATTGCATCAAATCTGTGTATTGCTTTGGGCAGGATGGCCATTTTGACGATACTAATTCTTCCTAGCCAAGAGCATGGGATGAGTTTCCGTTTGTTAGTGTTCTCTTTAATTTCTCTTAAGAGTGTCTTATAGTTTTCAGGGTATAGGTCTTTCACTTCCTTGGTTAGGTTTATTCCTAGGTATTTTATTCTTTTTGATTCTATTGTGAATGGACTTGTTTTCCTGATTTCTCTATTAGTTCATTGTTAGTGTATAGGAAAGCCATAGATTTCTGTGTGTTAATTTTGTATTCTGCAGCTTTGCTGAGTTCCAATATTAGTTCTAGTAGTTTTGGAGTGGAGTCTTAAGGGTTTTTTATGTACAATATCATGTCATCTGCAAATAGTGACAGTTTAACTTCTTTACCAATCTGTATGCCTTGTATTTTTTTATTTTGTCTAATTGCCGTGACTAGGACCTCCAGTACTATGTTAAATAACAGTGGGGAGAGTGGGCATCCCTGTCTTGTTCCTGATCTCAGAGGAAAAGCTTTCAGCTTCTCGCTGTTCAGTATGATGTTGGCTGTGGGTTTATCATATATGGCCTTTATTATGTTGAGGTATTTGCCCTCTATTCCCATTTTGTTGAGAGTTTTTTATCATGCATGGATGTTGAATTTTGTCAAATACTTTTTCAGCACCTATGGAGATGAACATGTGATTTTGTCATTCTTTTTATTTATGTGGTGGATGATGTTGATGGATTTTTGAATGCTGTACCATCCTTGCATCCCTGGGATGAATCCCACTTTGTCATGTTGTATGATCCTTTTGATGTATTTCTGAATTTCGTTTGCTAATATTTTGTTGAGTATTTTTGCATCTACGTTCATCAGGGATATTGGTCTGTAATTTTCTTTTTTGGTGGGTTCTTTGCCTGGTTTTGGTATTAGGGTGATGTTGGCTTCATAGAATGAGTTTGGGAGTATTCCCTCCTCTTCTGTTTTTTGGAAAACTTTAAGGAAAATGGGTATTATATCTTCTCTGTATGTCTGATAAAATTCTGAAGTAAGTCCATCTGGCCCAGGGGTTTTGTTCTTGTGTAGTTTTTGGATTACTGATTCAATTTCTTTACTGGTAATTGGTTTGTTTAGATTTTCTGTTTCTTCCTCGGTCAGTCTTGGAAGGTTGTATTTTTCTAGGAAGTTGTCCATTTCTTCTAAGTTTTCCAGCTTGTCAGCATATAGGTTTTCATAGTATTCTCTAATAATTCTTTGTATTTCTGTGGGGTCCATCGTGATTTTTCCTTTATTGTTTCTGAATCTGTTGATGTGTTGATTCTCTTTTTCTCTTAATAAGTCTCGCTAGAGGCTTATGTATTTTGTTTATTTTCTCAAAAAACCAGCTCTTGGTTTCATTGATTTTTTCTATTGTGTTAGTCTTCTCAATTTTATTAATTTCTTCTCTGATCTTTATTATGTCCCTCCTTCTGCTGACTTTAGGCCTCATTTCTTCTTTTCCCAATTTTGATAATTGTGACGTTAGACTATTCATTTGGGATTCTTCTTCCTTCTTTAAATATGCCTGACTTGCTATATACTTTCCTCTTAAGACTGCTTTCACTGTGTTCCACAGAAGTTGGGGCTCTGTGTTGTTGTTGTCATTTGTTTCCATATATTGCTTGACCTATATTTTGATTTGGTCATTGATCCATTGATTATTTAGAAGCATGTTGTTAAGCCTCCTTGTGTTTGTATGCCTTTTTTACTTTCTTTGTACAACTTATTTCTAGTTTTATACCTTTGTGGTCAGAGCAGTTGGTTGGTAGAATTTCAATCTTTTTAAATTTACTGAGGCTCTTTTTATGTCCCAGTATGTGGTCTATTCTGGAGAATGTTCCATGTGCACTTGAGAAGAATGTGTATCCTGTTGCTTTGGATGTAGAGTTCTATAGAGGTCTATTAGGTCCTTCTGTTCTAGTGTGTTGTTCAGTACCTCTGTGTCCTTACTTTTTTTCTGTCTGGTGGATCTATCCTTTGGAGTGAGTGGTGTGTTTAAGTCTCCTAAAATGAGTGCGTTGCATTCTGTTTCCTCCTTTAATTCTGTTAGTATTGGTTTCACATATGCTGGTGATCCTGTGTTAGGTGCACATATATTTATAATGGCTATATCCTCTTGTTGGACTGAGCCCTTTATCATTATGTAGTGTCCCTCTTTATCTCTTGTTACTTTGTTTTGAAGTTTATTTTGTGTGATACTAGTATTGCAACACCTGCTTTTTTCTCCTTGTTGTTTGATGAAATATTTTTCCATCCCTTAACTTTTAGTCTGTGCATGCCTTTGGGTTTGAGGTGAGTCTCTTGTAAGCAGCATATAGATAGGTCTTGCTTTTTTATCCATTCTATTACTCTTTGTCTTTTGATTGGTGCATTCAGTCCATTTACATTTAGGGTGATTATTGAAAGATATGTACTTATTGCCATTGCAGGCTTTAGATTCATGGTTACCAAAAGTCCAAGGTTAGCTTCTTTAGTATCTTCCTGTCTAACTTAACTTGCTTGTTGAGCTATTATAAACACTGTCTGATGATTCTTTATTTCTCTCCCTTCTTATTCCTCCTCCTCCATTCTTTATATGTTGGGTGTTTTATTCTGTGTTCTTTTGTGTTTCCTTTGACTGCTTTTGTTGGTAGTTGGTTTTATTTTTTGCCTTTAGTTAGTATTTGGTTGGTCTGCTTTCTTTGCTGTTATTTTATTTTCTCTGGTGACATCTATTTAGCCTTAGGAGTGCTCCCAGCTAGAGCAGTCTCTCTAACTTACCCTGTAGAGGTGGTTTGTCAGAGGCAAATTACCTCAACTTTTGCTCGTCTGGGAATTGTTTAATCCCTCCTTCATATTTAAATGATAATTGCACTGGATATAGTATTCTTGGTTCAAGGCCCTTCTGTTTCATTGCATTAAATATATCATGCCATTCTCTTCTGGCCTATAAGATTTCTTTTGAGAACTCTGATGATAGCCTGATGGGTTTTCCTTTGTAGGTAACCTTTTTCCTCTCTCTAGCTGCCTTTAAAATTCTGTCCTTGTCTTTGATCTTTGCCATTTTAATTATTGTGTCTTGGTGTTGTTGTCCTCTTTGGATCCCTTCTGTTGGGAGTTCTGTGTACTTCTGTGGTCTGAGCTACTATTTCCTCCCCCAGTTTGGGGAAGTTTTCAGCAATTATTTTTTCAAATACACTTTCTATCCCTTTTTCTCTCTCTTCTTCTTCTGGTACCCCTATAATGCAGATATTGTTCCTTTTGGATTGGTCACACAGTTCTTTTAATATTGTTTCATTCTTGGAGATACTTTTCTCTCTCTCTGCATCAGCTTCTATGTGTTCCTGTTCTCTGGTTTCTATTCCATCAATGGCCTCTTGCATCTCATCCATTCTGCTTTTAAATCCTTCCAGAGATTGTTTTATTTCTGTATTCTCCCTCCTTAGCTCTTGCATAGTTCTCTGCAAGTCCATCAGCATGGTTATGACCTTAATTTTAAATTCTTTTTCAGGAAGATTGGTTAGGTGTATCTCCCCAGATTCCTTTTCAGGGGAGACTTTCTGGGTTAATCTGGTCTGTATCAAATTCTTCTACGATGACGAGATAGTCGTGGGTAGTTGGCACGTGTCAGCTGGGAGAACGTCCCTTCTTGCTAGTTTGTGGCCTTCTCTCCTGGGAGAACGGCGACCTCTAGTGGCTTGTGCTGGGCAGCTGCGTGCAGCCGGGGTCTCTGATTCTTGCCCGGCCACTGTGAAGGAAGCTCTGCGCACGTTTGCTGTGGGCGTGGCCACTCTCAGGCTGCTCCACTATGGCTGGGCTGCACCGGAGCAGGAACGGGCAGAAGGCTGTTTATTGCTATGAGGGGCCTCAGGGCTGTGCTGCCACCCAGGGGGTTAGGTCGCCTGGAGTTCCCTGTGTTCCCAGTGCTGAGCTGATTGTGCCGGGATGCCTCTGTCCAGCTGTGGGGTCCCTGTCCCTTTAAGACTTTCAAAAAGCACTCTCTGTTCTTTGTCCCAGGGGCGCCGGCTGCGGGAACCACTCACAGATTTTACTGTCCCGTTTTCCTAGTATCCAGTACCCCATGCACTGTGTCTGCGCTCCGGTGCGGATGACTAGGGCTGGCTATTTAGCAGTCCTGGGCAACCCTCTCCCTTCCCGCTCCAACTCTTCTCCTTCCGCCGGGAGCTGGGGTGAAGGGGCACTTGGGTCCCGCTGAGCCATGGCTTGTATCTTACCCCCTTTGTGAGGCATAGGGTTCTCGCAGGTGTAGATGTAGTGTGGCTATTGTCCTGTATCTTCTGGTCTCTCTTTTAGGATTAGTTGTATTTGTTGTATTTTCAAAAATATATATGTTTTTGGGAGATTTCTGCTGCTCTACTCACGCCATCTTGGCTCCTCCTCCTCATCCACCTTTTAATTAATCTTTTATGAACTCTCAAATTTCATACTGCAACTATTTTAAACCTTTTCCAAAATGTGATAAAAATTGGCAATATGGTCACAATTTCCTCCTATACTTGAATGCATGCCTATTTTCAATGTGACTCTGCAACTCTTCCCATCAAGAGTAGGAGTCATCTTCTCTACTCTTTGAATCTGTGTTTGCCCATGTGACTTGTCTTGGCCTATGGGACATTAGCAAACCTCATGCAAGCAGAAGCTTGAAGAGAGTTTGTGTCTCTTGGCTTGCCTTCTCTTCCTGCCTCTGAAACCCTGTGACTGTCACCATATAAAGAAGCCTGGGCTAGCTTGTGATTGATTAGAGGCATGTGGCCCAGCTGCCTCTGCCTAGACCAACAACAACCTGCCTACCACTACCCATGTGAATGAGGCCACGTAGATCACCTCGCTGACTTGCCAGACCACCACAGATATATGAAAAAACCTGACAGAAATCATACAAGGCAGCCCAGATCAGATTGGACCAGCTGACCGCAGATCCATAAGCTAAATAAATGGTTGTTGTTTTAAGCCTCTAGTTTTGGAGTGGTTTGTTATGAGCAAAAGCTGGATGATACAGATACATTTCAAGCCCCGTTTGATTTTATTTCTATTTCTTTCACTCTCATCCAACAGTTCTATTTCACCTATTCTTTCTTCTATGAGAAAAGAGAGGTCATCTGATATGAGATCCCTAGATCTTCTGTCACTTCAGAATAAGACATCAGTTCCTTGAGGAGAAAGACAGTGTTTTCTACATTTTTGTTAGAGTAAAGAGCATGACACAGAGTACATGCTGTTCAATGTCTGCTTGGTGAACTACTGAATGAAAGAATGAAAAGTCTCTATCTGTACATTCCCTGTGCCACATCAAAACTTCCCTGGGTTTTTACTCGTTTCTGCTTAAAAAACCAGGGGATATAGATGAAAAACAATAATGCTAAAGGTTTTTAAATAAGCATTTTGATTAGGTTAGACAATGCTAATTACCAAAACAGAGCACATATTTTAAAAGATGGCTTTTTGGTCCATTATACTTTACTAAAGTCCTTAAGTATCTATGTTTGCACTTGTGCAATTGCTGCCGCATTTATGTATATGTTGTTTCTCTGCTTCTCCTTCTCAGTTAACAAGGTTAATGTGAAGGAGTGTTTAGTGACTGATTTTTGCTGATTTTGAAGCTGCCATATTGGTGGTCTTCTCTTGATACAGAACGTGAAAGTGCTGTGGAAGCCTAAGATACAGTATTATGAACAGATTTGCAGTTATACTCACCAAGGCCGTGCCTATGTGTGGACATAGGAGGCATCACACTCCAAGTTTTTGTTTTAGGGTTGTAGCATTCTACGGTATTCAGGGTCTTCAGTCCATCTCTTCCACCAACTACATACAGTTTGTCATCTAACACTGCGACACCGAACTGTAGCCTCCTCCCATTCATATTTGCGACAGGAGTCCACATGTTTGTACGAAGATCATACTTTTCAATGCTTGTTGCTCCTTCATAGTAATATATAGCAGTTATGTACATAAAAATTTCACCACGATTGAGTATTTTAGGAATTTTTACATACAAAAGTATAATTTTATTATCAGTAACAATAATTCTGTTATTATATTGCACTAAGCTCCTGTATGACCTGTTCCCTGCTTATATTCCTGACATCATCTCCTACTAGTCTCCAGGACATACACCAGGCCCCAGTATTAAAAAGTCAAGGATTATTTGTCAAAGAGGCTGAGAAGTAAGAGCTAGAACTGGGAGGAAAAGTAGTGTCATGGAATCTAAAGAAAAAATTTATAGCAGGTAGGACTACTAGCAGTATCAAAGGCTACTGAGAGGACCAAGGAAGATGAAGACTAAGAAGTATTACTAGATTTAGCTACAGGGAGGTCACTGATGACTTGAGGGAGAATCCTGTTGTTTGAGTGGTTGAGACATGATTGGGAGGTGAGAAGTGGAGATCGTGAGCATAGATGATTCTTGTGAGAGTTTGGCTATAAAAGGGAAGAGAGAGGAATTACTAGGTGGGCTGAGGGAGGTTTTTTTTTTTTTTTTGATTGGAAAACTGTAGTTTGCTTAAATGCTAAGGGACAGATTTAGTTGTGAGGAAAGAAGATGAAAATACAGGAGATGAAAGAATGTTAACTAATAGTGTGAGGTTCCTGAGCAGGCAGGAGAGGGTAGTATCAGAGCACAGGTGAGGGGCTGGCCTTCACAGGAGGCAGGAGGGATACAAATCCTGTCACCAGGAAGGGCAAGAGTGTTTAGCGCAGATCATATACTTTGGGGACTGTGAGAGTGTGAAATTTTAGGGAGTAAACTCCCTAACAGTGTTTACATTTTTTTAAGAATTGGAAGGCTCCAAGCATCATACAGTATGGGAGAATATATTTGTGAATGACGTATCTGACAAGGGGTTAAACATCCAAAATTTATAAAGAACTCCCACACCTCAACACCCAAAAAGCAAATAACCCTATTAAAAAATGGGTGGAGGATATGAACAGACAATTCTCCAAAGAAGAAATTTAGATGGCCAATAGGCACATGAAAAGATAATCCACATCGCTAATTATCAGGGAAATGCAATGAGATATCACCTCACACCAGTTAGGATGGCCAACATCCAAAAGACAAACAACAACAAATGCTGGCGAGGATGTGGAGAAAGGGGAACCCTCCTACATTGCTGGTGGGGATGTAAACTAGTTCAACCATTGTGGAAAGCAATATGGAGGTTCCTCAAAAAAACTTAAAATAGAAATACCATTTGACCTGGGAATTCCAGTCCTAGGAATTTACCCAAAGAAAACAAGTTCTCAGATTCAAAAAGACATATGCACCCCTATGTTTACTGTAACACTATTTACAATAGCCAAGATATGGAAGCAACCTAAGTGTCCATCAGTAGATGAATGGACAAAGAAGGTGTGGTACATATACACAATGGAATACTATTTAGCCATAAGAAAGAAACAGAATCTACCATTTGCAACAACATGGATGGAGCTAGAGTGTATTATGTTCAGTGAAATAAGTCAGGCAGAGAAAGACAAATACCAAATGATTTTCCTCATTTGTGGAGTATAATGGTGAAGCAAAACTGAAGGAACAAAACAGCAGCAGACTCACAAACTCCAAGAAGGGGCTAGCAGTTACCAAAAGGAAGGGAGGGGGGGAGGGAGAAGGGGATTGAGGGGTATTATGATTAGTACACATGGTGTGGGGGGATCATGGGGAAGACAGTGTAGCACAGAGAAGACAAGCAGTGACTGTGGCATCTTGTTACACTGACTGACTGTGACTGCAGTGGAGTATGGGGGGGACTCGATAATAAGGGTGAATGTAGTAACCACATTGCTTTTCATGTGAAACCTTCATAAGATACCTTAATAATAATTTTTAAAAATACCAGAAAAAAAAAAGAATTAGAAGGCTCCAGGAACTCTTTTGTTCTCTTTATGAGGTAAGAGAAATGGAGGTAAGTAAAAAAAAAATTAAAAGCCCATCCTCTAAAACAAGCCAACCTTCAGTTATGAAGAGTTCAGTTAAAATCTACTTTACTTCTCTCTTCTAAGCTTCTAACACAACATGGAATCAGTGTTTTCCTTATAGATTTACAATCAGGACAAATATTTATCCTAAAGTATTTATTATGATTAGGTCATCAGAGCCTAATGCTACTGATAATCTCCTAAATGTAGAAGTTTTGCTTTATATATATATATTATGTTTTAATATATTATAGCTTTCATTTTTTAAATTTACCCTACAAAATTTGTAATTGGGATCGATCCCAAATCTTTTTCCACCTTTATATTCTTCACAGCACCAAGTAGAGTACCTCATACAATAGCAGCTATTCAAAAAATTTTTTGAACTTGAATAATCTTTCTTTATAATTCTTAGCTATGAGATTTTATTCATACACTCAGATTATTTATGTACTAGTATACTTGATTCATTATCCTAAATTTGATTTTAAAACTTCTTCCTTCCATTAAATAAAGTGCAATGCTTATTATCACTCCTCCCTAATGAATTTAAGGGTTATTTTTTTCATGTTATTTCTTCTAGATCTAGTTCAATAAGCAGTATCATAGTTTTATGAATTAGTAGCTAAAAGTTCTTTTGCTAACATCAGATATAATTCTTAAGACATAAAATCTTGAAGTCTGAAACATATCTTAAAATAAAACAAATATCCAAAAGTAACAAATCCTAACAATTGCAAAATTCTATTAGAAGCTGAGAACATCCCTAATTCATACTTTTTGAAAAAGCAGAAATATACTCAACATTTTCTTAGTAGTATTTAGAATCACCAGTGGTATTTAGCTTGTTAGTTGGGCTCTATACTAGCCAGGTATATGATCAGACTACCATCCAATTAATGTGAATTTTCATTATAAAGACATTGGGAATAAGGCAAGGCCATATGATAAAGATGTTGGGAATAAGATAAGTCAGAGAGATTATTAAGAAAGACTCAGAAATAAAGTTGGTCATATAGTAAGGGCCAGATTACAGAGTCTTCAAAACTTCAAAAAAAGAGGAATTTACATCTTATGTGATAAGAAATAAAGATTGTTGGAGTTTTTGAGCAAAGTAATAGCATATTAGCAGAAGAGTTAATGAAGCAGAGGTTATTCCCAGCAGAGTCAAAATGCCCGTTTGAATGAACTGATTCCACCATCCAGGTGTTTGATCCTGGGAAATTTCTATATCTCAGTATTCTTATTTATAAAAGAGGACAATAGTAACATTCAGTTCGTAGAATTGTTATGAAGATGAAATGAAACAATATAGGTTAAGTGTTTAGTGTAATGCCTGGCACATAAGAACATAATGAATGCTATTCCCACTAAATGAACGTGATTGCAATATGTAAACTGATAACTCCATAACTGAAATTAGGAAGATAACAATGGATTTAGAATGAAGACTCAGTGACTGTTAGAATAGAATGTTTAAAAGACAGGGACAGACAGACAGAAAAAGATAGAAAGACATGTACTGGTTACTTTGGGTCTTAGTGTCTGAGTTCCACTTTCATGCTTGGGTAATTTCTCACTGTATGTAAAAGCCTTGATGAGAGTCAGGAACCTATCTCCCATAAAGCTGAAAAGACAGATTCATTCTCCTTGTCCTTAGAAATTTAAGATCCAGGATTGACCTAAAGCTAGTAAAAGGGGTCCTTGCACCTACGATTTAAAACTAAAGCAGGTTTTATAAAGCAAAGGCAGTGGATGTAGTTCCTGCCCATTTTTCAATAGCCTTCCAAAAAATTCCTTATTTGCATAAATGAGTCAGAGTTGATGTCCACTGAAGAACAATGAATTACAATTCCAAGTTCTCAAGTCTGGGAGACATGGTCAGAGAAGACTTGCACACATGAAATTGAGGTTAAAGTCGAACATCATGTGGATATTTTATACAAGCTGAAAATAGGAGAATAAAGAATATAATTAATACAGAGTTAGCAGTTAAAGCCTTGAAAAAGAGAGGAAAAGAAGTGTTGATTTTTAAATTTCCAAATATTTATAACTTTAACCAGTTATCTTTACATATTTGCATACTGTTCAGTCATCAAGCCTATACTTAGAACTTGAGTTATCTATAAATACATAGCACAATGCTATATGGGATAATATCTACAGCTACATTGACATCTGTATCTTTGTTATCAGGAACCTAAAAGTTAAATAACAATAAAACACTTTCAATTAGAGCTCATATTTTTATATTCTTTAAAGATGTCACATAGAAATGAAATGTTTGGATGTGATTAGTGCATCAAGGGATTTAGTCATACAAATAATTAAAGAGATGGCAAAGGATAACCTTCATTCATTTGACAAATATTTACTGATGCCATCTATGAGCAAGGCACTGTTCTAGGGTCTGGGAATATATCAATGAAGAAAACAAACTCCTTGCTTTCTTGAGCTAACTTGGGGGGAAGAGGTAGACAGACCATACACAAATGGATCAGGTGCTATGAAGAAACATAAAGCAGAGGAAGGAGAGAGAAAGTGGAAGGCAAAAGGTTAGAAAGTGATGTGCAAGTGATGATTGAATGTCCGTGGAAATCTTTGGTCAACTGACATCGGAGAGGAGATCTGAGTGAATAATTTCTGCTAGCCATTCCAACATCAGGGCATAGAACATTCCAGAGAGAGGGAGCAGGTAATGTAGTATCTCTGGTATGGGATAATATTTGGCTCATTATGTGAAGAAGGAGGCCAGCAGGGTTGGAACAAAAAGTGAGGTGAGAATTAGAATGAGCTAAGATCAGAGAGGTAGCCAAAGCCAGAGGGACTGCCGGGGGTTGGAGACTATTAGTACTAGGAACTCAGAGGAAGGAGAGATTAATGTATACGGGAGGTAAAACACAGAAAGCTCCTAGCATGACACTGAGGGCACTATGGATGGTGTTTGTTACTATACTGTTACTATTAGTAATGACTTGCAAGAATGGTACAAAGAACTTGCAGATATCTCCACCCAGATTTCCAGATGTTTATGTTTTAGTACATTTGCTTTCTATTTGTGTATACATATGTATGAATTTTTTTCTGAACTGTTTAAAATTAAGCTGCAGAAATGATGCCCCTGGACCCAAAATACTTCAGTGTACCTTCCTCAAAACAAGAAATTCTCTTTCAAAACCACAATACAGTCATTAAAATCTGGAAATTAACATTTATGTACTGCTGTTATCTAATCTAAAGGCTTTGTTGGGGTTTTACCATTTGTTCCAATTATGTCTTTTATAGCCAAAGAAAATCCAAGATGATGCATTGGAATAGCTTTCATGTCTCTTTAGTCTTCTGCAATTTGGAATAATTCCTAAATGTCTTTTGTATTTCATGATATTGACATTTTGCAATACTATAGGATAGGTTATTTTACAGAATGCCTCTTGACTTGGATTCTTTTTTTTTCTTTCTTTCTCATGATTAAATTCAGGTTATACGTTTTTGGCAAGAAAACAGATGTGCAGCTGAGTTCTCAATGAATCATTCAAGAGGCACACGCTGCTGGTTATTGGCAGTATGACCTTTGATTATTTGGTTAAGGTGCTGTGCGCCAGGTTTCTCCACTGTTAAGATACTGTTTTACCCCTAAGGAAGTGGTTGGGAGATACTGTGAGGCTAAATATCCTGTTCTCCCAAACTTTTACCTGCTAGTTGCAGCATGTATTGATGTTTCTTGACTGAAGTAGTTATTATTATGATGGTTGCCAAATGGTAAATTTTTCTAACCCCATCTTTCCTTTTATATTTAGTAGTTCATATTCTACTGTAAAGAACTTTCCCTTCCCCTTCATTTTTATCAGTGTGGACTCATGAATACTTATTAATAGGTTGTACTCTCTTTCTATCACTATTTATTTTCATGCTGAAATTATCCCAGATGTGGACAGTGGAAGCCCCTTCAAACTCCCTGCTGTGTCCCTTGACCTGTCTCCATCATTTTTGAGCATTTCCTTACTTTCTGGCACTACAAGATGTTCTTCTAGGCTTATCTTGTACTTTTCTTACCCCAGTCCCAGAACCAGCCATTTCTCCACAGAGCTCTTCGGCCACATCTATTACTAATTAAAATTCTTTTTTTTTTCTGTTCCCTCAAGTAAAAGATTATTTAATACCTTTTGTTGAATCCATTCCTCCAACTGCAAACAACGTACCAACAGTTGACTTCCTAGGTTTTGTCCGAGGACTTTGTAACATGGGTCGTCTTTCTGGTAATAAATGATACTTCATTGCTTCCATAATAAGTTTCTGACATTCTATATCATCCCGAAAAAGTGCATTATTTTCCATGTCTGCCAGAAACTAGAAAATAATAGTGAGTATGTATATTGAATGACCAAGAATAAACCATATGTTCACAAATGGAAATTATCTCATTAAAAATAAATCCAAGTTTGGACATCTGTTTTTAACTAAAATATGCAACACATACAAAATTTACATTTAAAATTTCACCGAAAAATAAACACTGAGGAGTAAGTGGTGTACTCTAAAATCTTAATGCTTATCTATAGGTGGTGGGGAAACTGATGTTTGTAAACAACCTTTTTTTACTGTTTTATTATGGTTTTCCAGATTTTTCTAGAATTTTACTTTTTAAATTAGAAATAATTTTAACTGAAGAATAATTATTAGTTGACTAAACTGCATCTACCTGACCTCTGTAAACAATGCTCAGACAACAAAAGCAAAAATAAAACTTACCAATTTCTTAAGGGGAAAAGAGCTCTGAAAGATCATTATTCTAAGACTCCCTTGTGCTTCACCAAATCCTATTTTTGTACTGATGTAGTTTTATACAAATGCATAAATATGGTTACACTTTGTATTTAAAAATGCATTTATTTTCCTTATGTGCTTGATTCTCCAACCCCTCCCTACTCTATTGCTTTCTTTCTTTCATTAGGCTATTAATCCATTTATTTTTAAATAGACTATGAGTTGAAGAATATTTTAATTTTCTTCAGATGGATAGCAAGTACTGTATCAGCACCATTTATTAAATAGTCCCCTCCAGTTCCAATTGAATTGAACCTTCAAACTGAATTAATAAGGCCACATATTAAATTCTCACAAATACATCTCAGGATAGATATCTATTTTTGATTCTTTATTCCATTGATCCATTGTGTGTTACCATTTTAATGCCACATTTTATTACAGTGTCTGTATAGCATATTCTGGTTATCTGATATAAATCTACCCTCACTGTTCATTTTCATAGTTTTCTTGGCTAATTTTCAGTCTTATTTCCATATACACTTAAGATAAATTTACCTAATTCCCCTTCATCACACATGGATCCTGTTGGAATTCTAACAGAAACTGCAATTTATTAATTTTTGGAGAACTTAGATTTTTATGATATTTAATATTTCTGTTCAAGAACTTTCCATTTGTTGTATAGTTTTTCTCATATACGTCTTATGCCTTTATTTTATTAAATATAGTCCTACCTATTTTATTATTTTTATCGCAATTGGGAATGGATTTTTAATTTTGCATTTTGCATTATGATTTGCTGGAGGAGAGAAAAATCCACTGTTTATTGTATACTTGCATTGTAACTTGCTACTTTACCACATTCCCTTATAAAACACTAGCTATTAGCCATACTATCGTAATCATCACCAAATAGAGATAGTTGAAATCTTCTAATATGTATGCCAATTATTTCATTTTTATTTTATTATTGCAGTTGCTAAAACCTTCAAAGCAATGTTGAAAACTAGGGTTCCATAGACTATCCTTCTTTCTGGTTTGAACTGATACAGTTTTAGCATTTCACTACTTAGGATAATAGCTGCTGTGGAATTTAGTAATCCACCTTTATTATATTTAGGATATTTTCTTCCCTCCCTATTTTACTTCAGAGTTTTAAAATAAAGAATGGTTCCTAAGTTTTTCCAAATCTATTTATACATCTACTGATAGGATCATATGGCTTTTTCTTCTTTAAGTTATTGACATCATAATTACCTTGACATATTTCCAGATATGCAATCATTCTCAGATTCCTGAAAAAAGACTTCCTGGATATAGCTTATTATCTTTTTGATATATTACAGAATTGTATTTAATAATGTAAGTTATATTTACATATCAAATAATTCACAATTTCACATATACAATTCAATAGTTTTTAGTAAATTACCAAGTTGCGCAAACATTACCATAAAACAGTTTGGGGACACTTTCATCACCTCAATCAGACCCCACATGCCTATTTACTGTTAATTTCTGTTCTCATCTAGTCCCAAGCACTAATCTGTCCCTATACATTTGCCTTTTAAAAAATATTTCATATAAACAGAATCATGCAATTTGTGGTCTCCTGTGTCTTGCTTTTTTAAATTTAGCATGTTTTTGAGATTCATCCATGTGTACCATTTATCAGTACTTCATATATTTTTATTGTTGGATAATATTCCTTTGTATGGGTCATATTTCATCTATCTATTTACCAGTTGATGGGCACTTAGGTTGTTTCCAGTTTCTGGCTATTATGAATAAAGCTGCTAAGAACATTTATGTGCAAATCTTTATGTAGATATATGTTTTCATTTCTCTTGGGTAGATACCTAAGAATAGATTTGCTGGGTCATATGGTAAATATATGTTAACTTTCAAATAAACTGTCAAATTGTTTTCCAAATGGCTGCAACATTTTATAGTCCCCTCATCAATATATGAAGGTTCCTGTTTCTTCACATTCTCACCAAAAATGTTACTATCTTCTTTTACTTTAGCCATTTGAATGGGTGGAAAATATGGTTTTACTTTGCATATCCTTAATGAATAATAATATTGAGAATATATTCATATTTTGATAATGGAAGAGAAAGATGAGTCTGTAACACAAGTCACTATCAAAAACTTTGTGGCATTTGGGAACTGAAAACAGCATGTTAACAGCAAAAAAGCCAAACTGAAACAGTAAGTCTCATGACAGAGTTAAGTTCTGTTATTAATTATTCCATATTGTATGCAGATATAGTTATACTTGCTACAGAAACCATTACTGAATATACATTGAGTTGGCTTATTTAAATTAATCTTAAGGTTTCTATTATTTATTTTATATATAATTACTTTAGTCCTTTCTAAATAAAAAGAAATGTGAAAAAACTGTAGAAAGTCTTGGGAGACTTAATTAGTTATTGCAATTTGAATTAAAATATATTTCTTAAGATGCTGACAGTCTATAATTCATGAATAAATGTGATTATTTATGTTTAAGGAGAGATATTAAAGTAATAGAAGAAAATATGAAGCCATTAATCAAGGTATCAGATTATCAAATGGAAGGTACCAAGTATCATATGGAAAATCATTCTTCACAAGGCACTGACAGAAAACTAAAAAAACACAGACTCTCACATATTATGCACTTTAGGTGAATACTATGTGCCTTCTCTGCCATAAAAGAATGGCAAATTATTAAAATGAAAGCATTTAGAAGACAGAACAATTTCTAAATTTTATCTTCACTTACATACTTGTTCACCATGACTATTCCTCTAAAACTGTTCCCCCAAATACAATATAAAAATGGAATGGGAATATGGTGTGAGGGGTCACGGGGAAGACAGCGTAGCACAGAGAAGGCAAGTAGTGACTCTGTGGCATCTTACTACACTGATGGACAGTGACTGCAATGGGGTATGGGTGGGGACTTGGTAATTTGAGTAAATGTAGTAACCACATTGTTTTTTTATGTGAAACCTTCGTAAGAGTGTATATCAATAATACCTTTAAAAAAAAAAGGAATGTGAATGATTTATGAACTCTATAAGCTTTAACAAAGGTTCTGGAATCAAAACCTTGTAAATTAAAAGAATTCTAAAGGTAAATATTGACTCATTTCACATTTCTGACCTTTAGGACAAGGCAATATTGAGAATTCAGAACAGAATAGTGAAGATCATGATACTTATAATATAGGCCAATCACTGGGAACATCAAGAATTTAGCTGTCAAAATTTTTAAAATAATTTTTATATATTTTAGTATTTCTAGCAACATTATTTAAAATTTGATCAAATAGAAAAGTTCAGAATGCTTTTGAAGGTAAAATAAAATGACCACAAACACTTATCTTCTGGATTAATCACTTAAAAAAACCCACATTAAAATGACCACTTGATAGAGAATTACAATTATATATACTACTTCCTTCACAATTTTAAGAATCTACTGTGAAAGACTCTACAATAAAATAACTATATGTAAGTTAAAAGCCTTCTAACTAGGCTAAATAGAATATTTCATATTAACAGAGCCGAGTAAAACCTCATTAAGAAAAGAACTATTTCACAAAAGTAAATACTCTAGGTAACTGGACCTAATGGCATTTTTTGTAATGTTAGTTATTTATTATTTGACAGGCATTAAGCAATTTAAGTTGCTTTTTCCTATCTTAAAATTTTTTGGTTCTATTTTTTATTGATACATAATTGACATGTTAGTTTCAGGTATACATTAATGATTTATGTATATATTGCGAGATGATCACCACAAAGTCTAACAGCCATCACCACACAATTACAAATGTTTTTCTTGTGATGAGAACTTTTAGGACCTAATCTCTTAGCAACTTTCAAATATATATATACGATATAGCATTATTAACTATAGTCATCATGCTGCACATTACATCACAAGGACTTATTTATTTTGTAACTGGAAGTTTGTACCTTTTGACCACCTTCACCCATTTCACACACACACAACCCACTTTCTTACCTTTTAAAATAAAACATTCAGAAAAAAAAATCAACATTTTTTTAATGATTTTAGTGTCTACTTAAAAATCTCTGTCACTGATAACTTAATTCTGGAAACTTGTCCTTTACTTTTTTTTTTTTAATGAAGTTATCATTGATATACAATCTTATGATGGTTTCACATGAGCAACACTATGATTACAACACTCACCCATATCATCAAGTCGCCGACCCCACCCCCACCCCATTGGAGTCACTGCCCATCACCATAGTAAAATGCTATAGAGTCACTTGTGACTTTTCCTCACTGCTTTAGGATAAAATCCAAACTCCTTGGCATGACCAGAGATTCTTCATGGTCTGGTCTCTCCCTTGCTAGCCTCATCGCTCAACATTCCCTGCATACTAGCAATGCAAGCTACCTTCAAATTCCAAAACATGATATATTTTTCCCTCACAACTCTGTAACTAGGTCAGTCACCTATCTCTCCGGGGATATCAAGCCCTTTCTTTGGGTAGCTAACTTATGATACAGATTGAGCAACACTTCAGAAAGCTCTTCCACCACGATTCTGGGTGAGCTACTCCAATTATTTTTATGATGCCCTGTTTACATGTCTATCATTGCTTTCATTTCAGTATATTGTATTCACTGATTTATTTTTTAATCTATTTCTTTTCTACCTGATATCCCTCCCAAATACCCAGCAATTTTACATATAGTAAGCAAGAGGCAGAACAATTCAGTGTTCAAGTCCTGCTTTTGTCTCTTATTAGCTCCATGATGTTAGCCAGGAAACAAAGCTACATAAAACTACAACGCAGAAAGGACAGAAATCTGTGCCCTCACTTTGTGATTTTGAAGATATGGTTTCACTGTTTTGGTCTGTTATTTCATTTGTACAACTATGTTAGACTAAAAGATCGCCAAAGTACCTTCAATTTTAAGATCTTATAGCTATGACTACCAGCAGTATCCTGGATAACAGAAATTTTAAAGGTCTCTGGGAGTCATATAAATATAGTATCATAAATATTTAAAGCTGCAGGACTGAAGTGAGTTGTCAGGTTACTTAAATGCACAAATTTTTTTTTAAGTCTATTATGATTTTTCAGATTTTAGGTTCTTTCATTTAGAAAAGGATAAGAAAAAAAAATTCTGCTAGGTACCAGTAAAAATATAACTCTCTTCTTTAAATCTGATTTTAAGAGAAACATGTTATGATGTTGTTTTTCCTGAATTATCATCAATTCATGCACTTTCACTTCTATGAATCCATACATTCTACCTCTGAAGTGGGGGGGGGGTCTTTCTTAAAAAGCATTAATACTTGATTTTTGTCTCTGTATGGTAGAGAGTACACAGTGACTTTTGTTCACAGGAGCTAGAAATAATACATAATCTTCAACATAAACACAAATAAGATAACACGTATGGTACCTTAAACAATAACAGAAAGTCTGACCTTGAGCAGCAACAGCTCATTCTTTGAAGCTCATTACCTTCAAGGCCTCTTTCTCTATTCAAGGCCTCAAAAGAAGCAGCAGAGTATGCAGAGGAAATTTTTTTGTATATTTGATGAGAAGTGTAAAAAAGGGGAAACTATACATGTAAATATGTTGACTGATTGTCTTGAATACACCAACTAGATATCTCTCAATTCTAAAATAATGATAATCATACATTATTTATAGCACATTTCACAGAGCACTTTTCTGATCCTCATAATAATCCTGTGAGGTAGTCAGAAAGCACATTATCTCCACTTGATAGATGAAGAAACTAATGTGTGTGGGTTGCCAGGTCAGTTTGAAGATGTCAGAGCTGGAACTATCATCAGGTCTCCTTAATTTATATATATCACCAGAATTCAGCATTTACTTGATACTTAATAAATGTGTGGCAAATGAATTAACCTAATTCTGGTTTCTAGAGTCCAGTGTTCTTTTATTAGCAGCTTTATTACTTCTTCAGTTGCTAGGATGGTTTATAGTTGAGTCAAATAAAATTATTAAGCCCAAAGCAACAGTGTTACTTAATTGACACTATTAAAGTGATCAGGACTGCTGGGTTGAAAGCAAGCAGAGTATTTTCAGTCCACTATCTTTTCACTTACACAGGAATATATGTAAAATAACCTTATTGGATCGAATAATCAAAGAAAAAACTCTATAGACAAGTATATCTAATGTTAGCACAAAGCGAATACTCAAATGTTATTGAAATTATGACATTGATTTTAAATAATTAAAGACATTTTACCTGTGGTGCAAGAAGAGGTAGTCTGATATAAGCCAAAAGTTTACTGAGATCTTTCCGTCTCTGTTCCAAATCATGACGGACCCAAGTAAGAAGTGCATTCAGTATGGTTTCCTCATGAGGAATATTCATATCATCACTGGCCAAGAGCTTTGCAATTTCACTGGCTGGTAATAATACAAATTCCTGGTTTCGAATTACTTCCATGAAATGTTCCTAAAGGAAAAATATAGCCTATAAACAATACTACACCTTCTGTCCATCACAATTCATTTAAAAGAAACTGAAAATATTTGAATTAGTTCCTAAAACAGTTTATACATTAGAGTTTTTATTACAATGTATTACTGCTTGCTAGGAAAGAAACAGTAGAAAATAGCATTTCAACTAAATTATGTTGTTAAACTTTCAATTTCCATATACACAGAATTAAAGTGTTGCCTAATTTATTATATATATTTTTAATGGACCTGGGACTTTTAGTTACTGTTTTGCTCAAGTTAGAGAACAGGTTTGGCAAGCCTTTCAAAGGAAGGTAGAAAAATGAGTTAGACACTGAGATGCATGATACTTCAATACAATTAAGATTTGTGGTTGCTGGAGAATTTGGCTAATGGTAGAGCCAAAAAACTGGGTGAGGATAGGGGCGGAGCCAACATGGCAGCGTGAGTAGGACAGTGGGAATCTCCTCCCAAAAACATATATACTTTTGAAAATACAACAAACACAACTAGCCCTAAAAGAGAGACCAGAAGACGCAGGACAGTGGCCAGACTGCAGCTACACCAGCGAGAACCCAGCGACTGGTGAAAGGGGTAAGATACAAGCCCCGGCCCGGCAGGACCCGAGCGCCCCTCCCCCCAGCTCCCCGCGGGAGAATAGGCAGAGCGGGAGGGAGACGGAGCCCAGGACTGCTGAACACCCAGCCCCAGCCACCCCCACCAGAGCACAGACACAGTGCGTGGGCGGAGGGCCCTGGATACTGGGGGAACAGGGCAGCAAGACCTCTGAGCGGGTGCCGAAGCTGATGCCCCTGTGACAAAGAAAAGCGGGGGCTTTTTGAAAGTCTTAAAGCGACAGGGACTTAACAGCTTGATGGAAACAACCCAGGTCACAGTACAGCAGCTGGAAATTACAGGGAAAACCGGGCGCACTAACCCCCTGGGCAACAGCTCTGAGACCCCTCACGGAGGTAAACAGCCAAACAGCTCCCCCCTCCCCACTGGTCCATCACCCTTCTGGGCGCTGCGAAAGCAGAGAAGCAGCCTGAGACAAACTCCGCCCACAGAAAGGGAAATTCCTCCCTTCCGGCCAGGCAAGACACAAAGACCCAGCCTACACGCAATTACCCAACACAAGCCACTAGGGGTCGCAGTTGTCCCAGTAAAGAAAGGCCAGTAGCAAGTGAAAATTTTGGCCCTCCCAGCTGACAGTCAATAGCACCTGTCAACATGAAAAGGCAAAAAAATATGATCCAGACAAGACTAACCCAGACAGCTTCGGCATCTGCTACATCTTCCCCTGAGAAGGAATCTGGGGAGATAGATTTAGCCAGTCTTCCTGAAAAAGAATTCAAAACAAAAGTCATAACCATGCTGATGGACTTGCAGAGAAATATGCAAGAACTAAGGAAGGAGAATCCAGAAATAAAACAAGCTCTGGAAGGACTTCAAAACAGAATGGACGAGATGCAAGAGACCATTAATGGACTAGAAAACAGAGAACAGGAACGCAGAGAAGCTGATGCAGAGAGAGATAAAAGGATCTCCAGGAATGAAAGAATTTTAAGAGAGCTGAGTGACCAAACGAAAAGGAACAATATACGAATTATAGGTATACCAGAAGAAGTAGAGAGAGAAAAGGGGATAGAAAATGTCTTTGAAGAAATAATTGCTGAAAACTTCCCCAAACTAGGGGAAGAAATGGCCTCTCAGACCACAGAGGTACACAGAACTCCCATGACAAGGGATCCAAGGAGGGCAACACCAAGACACATAATAATTAAAATGGCAAAGATCAAAGACAAGGACAAAGTATTAAAGGCAGCCAGAGAGAAAAAAAAAAGGTTACCTACAAAGGAAAACCCATCAGGCTATCATCAGACTTCTCAACAGAAACCCTACAGGCCAGAAGAGAATGGCATGATATACTTAATGCAATGAAACAGAAGGGCCTCGAACCAAGACTACTGTATCCAGCACGAATATCATTTAAATATGAAGGAGGGATTAAACAATTCCCAGACCTCCCACAAACCACCTCTACAGGGCATCCTACAGGGACTGCTCTAGATGGGAGCACTCCTAGAAAGAGCACAGAACAAAACACCCAACATATGAAGAAGGGAGGAGGAGGAATAAGAAGGGAGAGAAATAAAGAATCATCAGACCGTGTGTATAATAGCTCAACAAGCGAGTTAAGTTAGACAGTAAGATAGTAAAGAAGCTAACCCTAAACCTTTGGTAACCACAAACTTTAAGCCTGCAATGGCAATAAATTCATACCTTTCAATAATCACCCTAAATGTAAATGGACTGAATGCACCAATCAAAAGACACAGAGTAATAGAATGGATAAAAAAGCAAGATCCATCCATATGCTGCTTACAAGAGACTCACCTCAAACCCAAAGACACGCACAGACTTAAAGTCAAGGGATGGAAAAAGATATTTCAAGCAAACAACAGAGAGAAGAAAGCAGGTGTGGCAATTCTGGTATCAGACAAAACAGACTTCAAAATAAAGAAAGTAACAAAAGACAAAGAAGGACATTACATAATGATAAAGGGCTCAGTCCATCAAGAGGATATAACCATTATAAATATATATGCACCCAATACAGGAGCACCAACATACCTGAAACAAATATTAACAGAACTAAAGGAGGAAATAGAATGTAATGCATTCATTCTAGGAGACTTCAACACACCACTCACTCCAAAGGACAGATCCACCAGACAGAAAATAAGTAAGGACACAGAGGCACTGAACAACACACTAGAACAGATGGACCTAATAGACATCTACAGAACTCTACATCCAAAAGCAACAGGATACACATTCTTCTCAAGTGCACATGGAACATTCTCCAGAATAGACCACATACTAGGACACAAAAAGAGCCTCAGTAAATTCCAAAAGACTGAAATCCTACCAACCAACTTTTCAGACCACAAAGGTATAAAACTAGAAATAAATTGTTCAAAGAAAGCAAAAAGGCTCACAAACACATGGAGGCTAAAAAACACGCTCCTAAATAATCAATGGATCAATGACCAAATCAAAATGGAGATCCAGCAATATATGGAAACAAATGACAACAACAACACTTAAGCCCCAACTTCTGTGGGACACAGCAAAAGCAGTCTTAAGAGGAAAGTATATAGCAATCCAAGCATATTTAAAAAAGGAAGAACAAGCCCAAATGAACGGTCTAATGTCACAATTATCGAAATTGGAAAAAGAAGAACAGATGAGGCCTAAGGTCAGCAGAAGGAGGGACATAATAAAGATCAGAGAAGAAATAAATAAAATTGAGAAGAATAAAACAATAGCAAAAATCAATGAAACCAAGAGCTGGTTCTTTGACAAATAACTGGGTGAGCCATGAAATATTTCTCTTACCCAGAAATGGCCTCCAGGCTGGCTACATTTCCCAAGACCACTCTGGACGACAGAAGTCTTCAGAGACCCTGCCCAGGAAGATGTCTTTAGGGTTATCCTAGAACCAAATTGGCCTTTTGAAGTGTCTCAATACCATTTATAAGACCACTCAGGATTTTAGGTCTGTTTTGAAAACTTCTAATCTGATTTAGGTACAAAGTTCTAATCTCACAGAAAAAGAGCCAAAACAAAAGTACTCATCGAGTGTTGGGACTCCAGGACCTAACACTGAAAATGACCCAGTCTTGGCTGCTTATTGGAATCAGGCCCCTTAAAATTTGAAATGGGAGAGGGAAATGCCCTTAGGTGTGAGATAATGACTTTTACTAGGCTATTTTGTTAAATAATCTGAAGAGAAGGTAAGCGTGCAAGATAACAGGTCGTAATGTTTACATAGTTACAATACAGATGCAAATGCTAGACATATTGTTCCATGACTTTTTTCTTATACTCCTACTATTCAATGGCTGCTTCAGCACTGAAACATGTTTTAGTAAAATAGCTAAGGCTGTTTAAGGTAGAGCTAGAGATAAGGACTATCAATAACTATCTTCTTTATTAAAATGAGAATTATATTTCCCATATAGCCTGCAGTAACCCAAGTTAGGTACAGATGTAAAATGTGTCTTGGGTTGACATTTCTTTCCTAGAAATTCTTAAGAGGAAAACCATACATGAATAATTAACTAAATTCAATTGCTTCAATTCATCATGATTTGTTAAAGATGCCCAAATGAACCTACTTTAAATGACTGATTATCATTTTCAGAAATATATTCTAGTGAAACCTCAGTGCTGGAATAGCCTCAAGCAAACTGTTTGACTTAACTGTATACTGACATAATAAAATGATTTCGTAACACATAGCAAGAGCTATAAAAGTAATGAAGTTTTCAACCCATTTATCCCCCTAGTAGTTTAATCTTAATAAATAATTCACAAGGAGAAAAAGAAGTTGATACTTCTCTAATGATGTTCTCTGTACTATTATTTATATTAGTAAAAAATGGGAACTAGCCTAAATGTCCAACTAGTGGGGGTGTAACTCAATGGACTATTAAGCAGGCATTAAAATTTTCAAAGACAAAGATCACAGATACATGGAAAGATATTTATTATACAATGTTAGATGAGATTTAAAACAACATACATTTCTAACTGCTTAAAGATAGTGTATACAGTCAACATTTATACACTGATAAAATTATTGCTACTCTTGTGAATGGTATTGATTGTATTTCATTAAATGAGAAAAGGACTATCATATAAATATTCATTTGATTGGCTAAATGTATCTATTTTAGAACAATGCCTATTCCATTCTAGTATAATGCCTATTAAGTGAAAATCAAGTTTTTCAATAATGTTTGGAAAGGCTACTGAACTCAAGGTTCAACACAACATGCTTTTCAGAAGTATTAATTTGGTTTTGTAGCAGGTATTTTAGCAGAGTTCAATGTTTTTATAGCTTTTCTTGATCCAGAAATAAAATTTAAAAATTTACAACTGAACGCTTATATTTACTTCATAAATCTATAGAGGCATTAAATATTTGTAATAATCTAACCAGTCTTAGAAATATTTGTAGTTATTAAATGACTTGTTCTAGGTCATGTTCAATGGCAGCAGAATGAGAACAAGTTTTCAGATTTCAGGATTATAAGAAGGAACTCCTCATTCTTTCTTATTTGTATTGTACAGGATGCGTGAACATCCCAAGAACATGTACCATTACTAATTTTGACAATTGAATTTACTGTGTGGCATTATGCTTACTTCCTATTTTAAATCTATTTCATTTTATAGTTATCATGCTATTAAACACTTGCTAGCACTATGCCCTTTCTCCCTTTGGAATAGTTTTTAAATAAATGGAATTATGAAGGGATTTATTTAAATTGAAGATTAAATTCTTTTGTATATTTCTATTGAGTTCCTATAGCTACAATTCAAATAGAACAACCTGTCTCTAAACGACTTGTCAATTTCAGGTCTCTGTTGAAACTGAATAATGTCAAATAATGACCTTGAGAAAAAAAAAAAGACTACTACAACTAATTGGCTATGAAAATAGATTTGAAAACACTGAGCTAATTTAAATTTATGTCTAAGCCTTAAAGCAACAATTGTGCCTATACTGTAAACAACAGGAGTGACCTAAATGCATACAAATGTTTTCATGTGAATAAAACTCCTTCTTAGGAAGGAGATACTACTTAAATTATGAATTGAACATGAATAAAAAGATTCAGCTTTCTAAAAAAATATTTGAACCTGAGATGTAAGGTTAAAAAAATGAATCTATCGCTAGTCATCAGGGAAATGCAAATTAAAACCACAATGGGATATCACCTCACACCAGTAAGGATGGCCAGCATCGAAAGACTAAGAACAACAAATGCTGGAGAGGATGTGGAGAAAGGGAAACCCTCCTACACTGCTGGTGGGAATGTAAGCTAGTTCAACTACTGTGGAAAGCAATATGGAGGTTCCTCAGAAAGCTCAAAATAGAAATACCATTTGAACCAGGAATTCCACTTCTAGGAATTTACCCTAAGAATGCAGCAGCCCAGTTTGAAAAAGATAGATGCACCCCTATGTTTATCATGGCACTATTTACAATAGCCAAGAAATGGAAGCAACCTAAGTGTCCATCAGTAGATGAATGGATAAAGAAGTGGTACATATACACAATGGAATATTATTCAGCCATAAGAAGAAAACAAATCCTACCATTTGCAACAACATGGATGGAGCTAGAGAGTATTATGCTCAGTGAAATATGCCAGGCGAAGAAAAACAAGTACCAAATTATTTCACTCATCTGTGAAGCATAAGAAGAAAGCAAAAACTGAAGGAACAGAACAGCAGCAGACTCACAGAACCCAAGAATGGACTAACAGTTACCAAAGGGAAAGGGACTGGGGAGGATGGGTGGGAAGGGAGGGATAAGGGGGGGAAAAGTAAGGGAGTATTATGATTAGCATATATAATGTGGTGGGGGGGATGGGGAGGGATGTGCAACCCAGAGAAGACAAGTAGTGACTGTACAGCATCTTACTACACTGATGGACATGACTATAATGGGGTTTGTTGGGGGGACTTGGTGAAGGGGGGAGTCTAGTAAACATAATGTTCCTCATGTAATTATAGATTAATGATACCAAAAAAAAAAAAAAAAAAAAAAAAATGAATCTACAAGAAAAGATAAGACTGATGGGGCAAGTTTTCCAAAGGACTTGACTTGAAAGATGTTAATTTAATACCATGCTAGGTCTGTACAACTGCCCTGTTGCACTACCTCTATTTTTTACTTGAAACACTGTGACCATCACAGACAAGAAACATTTTGGATATATGATCACACAGGGAGGAAAACAAATAGTAAAGGTTGTACTTCTGTACGTGTACTTTTGTTCACTCTCATAAATTCTTACCATGTTGAGGAGAGTAAATCTTTATAGTGATGGTGACAATAATGATGATCATCATTTACTGACTGGGTATAATATATGCCAATTGCTATTTTAAGTACTAAACATCTATTAACTCATTTAATGGGAATGGAAGAGAGAGAAGACAAAAAACATCGAAATGTTGATAAAATTAGTAATATGGACAACTGGTATACATGTATGTGCATTATCACATTCCTTCTTCTCTGAGAAGCTGTGTTGCCTAATTGAAGTACTTAAAACAATAGTCTTCAATCTTCACCCAGATGTAAAGATCTAACTTCCATAGAGTGACAGGATGATCACTCCTTAAAAATCGACATACCCTCCCTTCCCCAAGTCCCTTTAACTATTAAGACTGTAGGGGCTGGTCTAATAACACGCCCTCAACATGCCATTATTTTCCTGCTATCCTAGATCAATCTATATACATTATCCTCCAGACTTCTGAGTCAGAACCCTCTGTGATTTACTTTGTGTAGATAATTTACTATGATTAATAAGAACATCTTTTTACATAGCTAAAACACTTCCTCCATATAATCATGTATTTTTAATACGTAATAAATAATTTATTTTTAATAAAATGCCCCCTTTCAACTTTCTTAATTTCTGTACTAATACTGAACCAATACACTACAACCAAGAGTATGTGCGCAATTCTGAAATTTATCCACTTGCTACCAAAGTAAAATATTTGGGGAAATAAATCCTGCTTTAAAAAGTAGCAGATCTGTGAATAGACCAATTACCAGCAAGGAAATTGAATTGGCAATCAAAAAACTACCTAAGAAAAAAACCACTAACCAGATGGTTTCACTGCTGAATTTTATCAAACATTTAGTAAAAACCTAGTAACCATCCTCCTTAAAGTTGTCCAAAAGTAGAAGAGGAGGGAATACTCCCATACTCATTCTACAAGGCCAGCATCACTCTAATACCAAAACCATGCAAAGACACCACAAAAAAAGAAAATTACAGACCAATATACCTGGTGAACATAGATACAAAAATACTCAACAAAATAGTAGCAAACTGAATTCAAAAATACATCAAATAGATCATCCATAATGATCAAGCAGGATTTATTCCAGGGATGCAAGGATGGTACAACATGTGAAAATCCATCATCATCATCCACCACATCAACAAAAAGGACAGAAAAACACAAGATCATCTGCATAGATGCTGAAAAAGCATTCGACAAAATTCAACATCCATTCATGATAAAAACTCCCAACAAAATGGGTATAGAGGGCAAATACCTCTACATAATGAAGTCCATATATGACAAACCCTCAGCCAACATTATACTTAACAGTGAGAAGCTGAAAGCTCTTCCTTTAAGATTGGGAACACAATCAGGCAACACAAAGAAAGAAAAGGCATCAAGATAGGCAAGGAAGAAGTTAAATTGTCCCTGTTTGCGGATGACATGATATTGTACATAAAGTACCCTAAAGAATCCACTCCAAAACTACTAGATCTAATATCTGAATTCAGCAAAGTTTCAGGATGCAAAATTAATACACAGAAATCTGTTGCATTCCTATCACTAATGATGAACTAGCAGAAAGAGAAATCAGGAAAACAATTCCATTCACAATTGCATCAAAAAGAATAAAATACCTAGGAATAAACCTAACCAAGGAAGTGAAAGACCTGTCCTCTGAAAACTACCAGAAACTTATGAGAGAAATTAAAGACAACACCAATAAATGGAAATACATCCCATGCTCATGGATAGGAAGAATTAATATTGTCAAAATGGCCATCCTGCCTAAAGCAATCTACAGATTCAATGCAATCCCTGTCAAAATACCAACAGCATTCTTCAACAAACTAGAACAAATAGTTCTAAAATTCATATGGAACCACAAAAGACCTGAACAGTCAAAGCAATCTTGAGAAGGAAGAATAAAGCAGGGGGGATTATACTCCCCGACTTAAAGCTCTACTACAAAGCCACAGAAATCAAGACAATTTGGTATTGGCACAAGAAGAGACCCATAGACCAATGGAACAGACTAGAGATCCCAGATATAAACCCAAGCATATATGCTCAATTAATATACGATAAAGGAGCCATGGATATACAATGGGGAAATGACAGCCTCTTCAACAACTGGTGTTGGCAAAACTGGACAGCTACATACAAGAGAATGAAACTGTATCATTGTCTAACCCCATACACAAAAGTAAACTAAAAATGTATGAAAGACCTTAATGTAAGTCATGAAACCATAAAACTCATAGAAGAAAACATAGGCAGAAATCTCTTGAATATAAACACGAGCAACTTTTCCCTGAACGCATATCCTCGGGCAAGGGAAACAAAATAAAAAATGAACAAATGTGACTACATCATGCTAAAAAGCTTCTTTCAGCAAAGGACACCATCAGTAGAACAAAAAAACATCCTACAGTATGAGAGTATATATTTGTAAATGACATGTCTGACAAGGGGTTAACATCCAAAATATATAAAGAACTCAGATGGCTTAACACCCAAAAAAGCAAATACCCTATTAAAAAAATGGGTGGAGGATTTGAACAGATACTTATCCAAAGAAGAAATTCAGATGGCCAACAGGCACATGACAAGATTCTCCACATTGCTAATTATCAGGGAAATGAAAATTAAAACCACAATGAGATATCACCTCACACCAGTTAGGATGGCCAACATAGAAAAGACATAGAAAGCACTAGGAACAAAGCTAGTGGGAATGTAAACTAGTTCAACCATTGTGGAAAGCAGTATGGAGGTTCCTCAAAAAACTCAAAATAGAAATACCATTTGAACCAGGAATTCCACTCCTAGGAAATTACCCTAAGAATGCAGGATCCCAGTTTGAAAAAGACATATGCACCCCTGTGTTTATTGCAGCACTATTTACAATAGCCAAGAAATGGAAGCAACCTAAGTATCCATCAGTAGATGAATGGATAAAGAAGGTGTGATACATATACACAATGGAATATTATTCAGCCATAAGAAGAAAACAAATCCTACCATTTGCAACAACATGGATGGAGCTAGTGGGTATTATGCTCAGTGAAATATGCCAGGCAGAGAAAGACAAGTACCAAATGATTTCACTCATCTGTGCAGCATAAGAAGAAAGCAAAAACTGAAGGAACAAAACAGCAGCAGACTCACAGAATCCAAGAATGGACTAACAGTTGCCAAAGGGAAAGGGACTGGGGAGGGATAAGGGGAATAAGGGTTATTACGATTAGCACACATAACGTGTGTGCGGGGGGGGATGCAAGGGGTAGGCAGTATAGCACAGAGAAGACAAGTAATGACTCTACAGCATCTTACTATGCTGATGAACAGTGACTGTAATGGGGTATGTAGTGGGGACTTGAGAATGCGGGAAATCTAGTAACCAGAATGTTGCTAATGTGATTGTATATTAATGATAAAAAAAAAAAGGCAGCAGATCAGGAAATCTTGAGTGGAACAGTCCTAGGTTACTGCTTTGCCTCTTAGCGACTGTAATAACTTAAGGCTTGACTCACATATCCAGGAGAAATATTACTTGGTATTTATAATTCAATGAAGACATGACGTGCTAGACAGTGAACCTAAACCTGAAGACATGGGAAGAGTCACAGGAAAGCAGCAATACATAGAAAGGAATAAGGCAGAGAGCATATGCCCTCCTGTTTTTCAAACAATACATACCATGGTATAATTGTGAGCCACTTTATGCAAATCTGTACAACCTTGGGCATCAGCAAAAGAACGGATTCCAAGACAGTTGGAAGGGTGAAGCTGTTTCATTAGGAACTTACAGCATGCTTCTACAACCTGTGAAAGCTGAAGAAGGCAAGCTGTAGAGAGCAGGCACTCAATATTATCTTCTTTTAATTCAAGGCGGCCTTGATGAAAAAAAAATTCCATTAACTATGGAACTATAATAACCTTAGCTTACAAAATAATTGGTTCTAAAAGTAACAATTCTAAGCAAGAGCTCATTGCAGACCTGATGGTTTAAGACATTCCAAACAGAGAAAGAGAGTAGTATGAAAAAAATTACCAGCTCTTTGTGATTTCTGCTAAAATAAAAAACTAGTGGCTTGTTTTCAGAATATTTAAATGATGCTTTAATTAGTAACATATCTATAATATATGCCTCAAATTTTAAATGCATAATTTAAGAACATTACATAATTCATGTAATTATTATACTAACATTTAAAAATACCACTCAAAAGCTTAATTATGATAACTATTTTAAAGGTTCTAACAAGAGATTTTAACCTGTACAGGTATCACCAGGAATGCTGATTACAATAGCAGAATTAACTGTTAAGTTGTGGCAGGCTTTACTAAAAGTAGAAATCTGAAATCTAATAATATAACATAAATCTGAGAGATGATTAATTTACGTTTTCAGATTTATTACCTGTATATGCATACTGAATCAAGGACCATAATGAATTTGGTTCTACACCTTCCATTTTTATTTCTTCTTGTCTTGCTTCCCTGACATCATTAGTAAACATGGCAGCAAAATAATCTGAGACAGAGGAGAGCACCAACCTGAGAACACGTTAGAAGGAAAAAAAAGTCAATGACCACATTAATGTTGATGTTCATTAAAAAATGCTGCTGCTGCTTCGCTCTCTGTTTTTTAATTTTGTTACCCATAGAAAGTGCATGGCACTGGGAAATACATTTTGACAAATTGCTTTGTGCTCTAGTTCCTTCCTTTGAATAATAAATTACCATTACTGAAAATTTTCTGCTAAGGTAAATGATTTAACTAATCCCTACTCAAGTATCACTTTACAACACCCAGAAAAAAGCTGCAAGCCCACAGCATTAAACTATGTAAAAAAGAAAAAAAATGTAAAGGTTATTTTCTGTTGATCACTTGAAAAAAACCTAAGGTTTAAAAAAAAAATGAATTGTAGAAGAGCATATATGGGAGACATTTGAGAATGGTTTTAGCAGGTTACTTTTAACTTTTATGACGTTTAAAATTATTGTAGAATATTAGAATGTTTATATTGTTATATAGGATTAGAATATTTTTATCAGATTATCAAATTATAGTATTTTGTTTTAATGACATATTACATAACAGCTGTGTCTCTGTCCAGATTTTTGATAGCCATATATAAACAAAAATAGGTTATAAGTATGTATTTTGAAACATGCACTCTTCACTTGGTATGTCCTGAAGATACTTCCATGTCAATACTCAAATACAGATTTACTGTACTCATTACTTTGAAGAAACAGAAAAAGATAATACTGGAAGCTCTCTGTGTTCCTCTCTACTTCCACTCGCCTCCTTACCCAGGGGTTCACTGCCGAGTCATAAGGTTTGCCAAACTGCTCTCCAGAATACTGTGCCAATTTAGACCCCCACCAGCATTGTATGAGAGTTAACATTTTCCCACAATATTATCAGATGCTAAAATTTTCAGCCATCTGCAAGGTGTTAAATCTAATCATTGCTTTAATTTTCATTACCCTGAATGTGAGATTGAAGACCTTTTCAAATGTTTATTGGCCTTTCAAATTTCTTCTTCTGGGAGCTGCCTATTCATTCCTTTATTCACTGAACAAATACTAATGCACACTTAGTAAGTACTGGGCACTGTTTGAAATACTTGAGCTCTATGGCATAAAAAATAGACAAAAGATCCCTTCTCTCACAGAGTCTTACATTCTAGAGGAAGGGAGACAAACAATAAACAGCAGAAGTAAATTCTACAGTATGTTAAAAAGTGATGAGTCCTGTAGGGCAAAAAGTGGGTAAGGGAAATGGGGAATGAGTGGTGGGTTTAAATAGGTGGTCTTATTGGAAGGTGACAACTGTGCAAAGACTTGAAGAAGTGCAGGAATTAATCATACACGTATGTACAAATAGCATTTATGCAGAAGGAGCATCCAATGCAAAACTTTAAAGGCAGAAGCAGCATGCTGGGCACATGCCAGAAACAATGTGGGGGAGGGAGAATCTGCTGTATGTCTCAAGTAGAGTGAGCAAAGAGAATGTAGGATATAATGTGAAAGAGGTTAATGGCAGGTGGATCACGAAGGCCCATGAGGACGTGGGCTTTCACACTCAGTGACATGAGTAGTCATTGAAAAGTTTGATCAGAGGAGCGCGACCCACCCTGAGTTCTATTTTAAAGGATCATAGGTAGCTCTGTAGAAAACAGAATGTAGAAGAAAGAAGTGAAGGCAGGGAGCCCAGTTAGGAGTGTCTTGTACTGGAAATCTAAGTGGGATCATGACAGCTCACACATGTGGAAGGTAAGGTGTAATGAGTTCTACTTTGGAAGTACAGAATCATAAGATGCCTCTATGAAATTCAGGGTGAAATATCTTTTCTACTTTTCTAATAAACCCATGCACATAATATGGACTTTTTGTCAGTCATAACAGCATCTCAATAAA
This sequence comes from Manis pentadactyla, assembly GCF_030020395.1. NCBI lineage: Eukaryota > Metazoa > Chordata > Mammalia > Pholidota > Manidae > Manis > Manis pentadactyla. The sequence continues at coordinate 32,448,827 of NC_080023.1, read as the reverse complement.
TGTAAGCTTATTATTGAAAACAATAATAAGATCAAGCCCATTCTTCGTAGTGATTTACTTCCACTTTGGAGGGTTTCAAAAAAACCTTTGGGACAGACTGTTAATTAGTTTTAAAAAGCATAAAAAAATTCCTTTGGGATCATAATGGTGATTAACACTGAAAACTGAATATGGAATTATCAAAAGATATATAACATATTGGTCTTTATTTAACAGTTCTTTTTCTTTTCTTACTTCTAGAAACAGTGCTTCATTTGTTTCAAAGGCTTTTTTTTGCTCCCAAGCACCACTGCTTTTCATCTTCTTTGGAGGTCAGCAAATAGAAGTCGGGATGTATGCTGCTGTTTTAAAACTTTTAATATTTTTTGTCACTTCATTCCAACTTTCTTGCTTCTAAATATAACTCTAATCTCCATTGAGTTTACTTAAAGTTATTTAATAGGCAGAATTAGATAGGGTGAAAGCTGTTCTTAGTAGCTGAAATCTATTATCAAACAATATTGACTGATCTGAGGCTAGTGTGTTTTGTGTTTGTACTTTTACAGAGGGCAGGTGATCCTCTGGGGTCATATAATGCATAATAATTTCATACGCACTGTTTTCTTTGTAGAAATTCCATGAAAGATATCCCTTCCTAAAAACATTCCTTCCTAATAGTTGGAATGAGTTAGCTCAATATATATAACTAAATATATATATATATATATATATATATACTTATATATCATATATAAGTAGTATATATAATATATAAATATATACTTCAAACACACAGAAGTTTAGAAAACAATTACCTATGAGCTGGAATTCTGCGGTCACCAGCAACTAGAATCACATCGCATAACTGTTTATGTCTCAAATAATTTTCCATCTTTTTAAATGTTTGCTCAGCATGATTAAGGGCTTGGAAAAATTCATCTGATGAACATGGCTCCATAGTATGGCAGGATGATAATGTCTGACTACTATTGGAAGTCCTGAAAAGAAAGAGAACATGCATTTTGAAATATCACTATCACATTAAAAATATCTTTTCTATCAAGTATTTTTAAAGCCTTCCAATATAATAGAAGTCATCAATGTTACCAGTCAATATTAATGTACAATCATTTTTGTCTTTAAAAGTCAACGACAGTTCAAATCATACATGTGTTTTGTAAACACTGTAAGTGAGTGTGACATCTGATGTTAATAGCCATATTCTTTGTGGTGCCTGTTTTTGAGGTCTTTTTTGCTGGTCAACACCTCTCCACTGGAAAAAAAGCCAAACTACATTCACATTGATAGTTGTATCTCCTAACATTATATTTAAGGGTATAAGAGATCATTTTCTGAAGGCAGGAAGGCAGTTAAACTATATTGGTGATATAAATTCTGAAAAAAAAAAAGGGTTATGTTACACAGTTCTTTATAAGACAACTGTTTACAAAATATGTTGTCATAAAAAGTGTTATAATTCTTTGCTTCTCTAGCCAGTCTTCAAAAGCCCAGATAATCTAAATTTTTATTACAGGTAAGGAATTTGATAGACTAATCCAGGTATCTAAACATTATTTGAAATTTCCAAATTATAATTTGAAAAGTATGAGTTCTATGTTTTCACATCATTTTCTGTTGGAAATGGTGAAAAAGTGAAAAGGTTAGGACTGAGAGTAAAGTCCTAGTCTACTTCACCCTTGTGCCCCAAGATCTCTTCTCCATGATCACTTGAATCAAGGAAACATCCTTTGGATATGCAATTAACTACAAAACCACTGACTGTGCCAAAACTAAGTTTCATTTCTCAACAGAAACTTTTAAGAATATTATGTTCCGATAAATGCTTTGTGGAATCAAGCCTCACTGTAGCTTAAGAGAATTTTCTTAATATAAATATTTAACAACCTTATCAAAAAAGAAAAAGTCATTGGGAACTTTTACTTTTCAAGTAAAGGGAACTGAAGCCAAGGAGATGAAGTGCCTTGCCAGGAGTCTTAGAGTTCATTCATGACAGAGAAGGCTGTTGGGCTATGTGTTCACCAAAACCCTTTTTTCTTTTCTCCTGGACATATAGCTAGACTACATCTTCAGGCCTTTCTCACAAACAAGTGTGGTCTTTAAGATGGAAATAAACTGTTACCTTTGGGCTAAAGTGGCTAAGAGGGGGTGCACCCTTCCCATGCTTTCTCTTAACATTACCTGAATGGAGAAGACTGAGGACTTGGATGAAAGAAGAGGTAAAATACACACATGGAAGGTCTCTCAAGAAAGAACACGCATACAGACTGTATCCACAGGAACTCTCACACTGGATTGAGATTTACCAGTTTCAGAAAGTAGTAGTGCCTTGACTAATATATTTCTCTACCTAAGTCCTCCCAGCCCAATGCAATTCCAATGTCATACAAATATGGGCTCTAAAGAAATGGAGGATAATTGTCAATAATTATAAGAGAAGCAAAATATATATTATCTAGAAGAGATGTGTCATACACTATGAATAGTATTGGTGTAATGACTTGGAAATCCAGTATTATACACTCAACTTTACATTTCAGACAATTAATTTAAAAATGTATTGAGTAATGTGTAATTATGTTACTTATATAAATAAATGAAAATTAGAAATTATTTTAAAATCTAGGAGAAAACACAAGCAAAATAAATAATGGTGGCTTTGATGAACAGCAGTTTGAAGATTTAAAACACTTTTCAGTAAAATAAAGTTTTATATTGTCAAAAAACTGACAAATGTTTAAAAGAGTTTTAGTGATCTAAGGGTGAAAGAAAACCAGAGTAACTGATTTTCATAAGCCATAAATACTTTCAAGAACAAGATGAAGTGAATAAATCAAGTACTTCTTTCTTAGGCTACTATATTTTATATCACATTTCTTGTATTTTATATTAAATTCTCAGTAATTACTAGACAACAAATTAACTGAATGTTTTCTGAGTGATGAACTGCCATCATTCAAACACACATGCTAATCAATGTTAGATTTTAAAAGAATAACAGAACTTGATAATACTATTATTGTCAAGTTATTACAGGCTAGCTTAGATGTTGGTATTAGCCCAGTTAATAAACAGATCTCTTTCCTTGTCAAGAATTTTAAAGGTATTTGGTTCTTCAACCTCTGACATGAATCAGGACAACCTGAGGAGCATTTCAGTATGTGTGTTCAGGGCCTTATTCCCTAAGATTAATTCACCAGGTCTGAGATGAGACCTGAACATTCACATTTTTTAAAAGCCTGACAGGTGATTCTAAAATGTTTCACAGGCTGAAGACCAGTGGTGTGCACTGCAGGGAAGAGATGGATACACTACATAAAACGGCATGTAATGAACTTACAGGTTCAAAACATTGATTTATACAATAGATTCTTTACTTCAAACTTATGTAAACAGAATTTCTTTGACTAAAATATTTTAAATTAAGAAGTAGAACTTAATGGAGTATTTGTTATTTTTAAAATGAGCATAAAGGTAAAACACCAAAATCATTTATACACATACACATTAACAAACAGTAACTTATGCTTCTAAAAGAACATTTTAAACTTTGCTTTTTATTTTCAAGACTTCCACTACTATCACATATTAAAGGCACATATTATTTCAATGTGACAATTAAGTCACTGATATTTCTGGGTACAGAAATCACTTCCCCTGTTCTAAATGAAGGGTCAAAAGAAAGGCAGGCTTCTGATTTGTATTCAATGGAAAAGTGAAGCCTTCCATTCACAAAAGGAGCATGAAAAAGAAAGGCACAGAGCTACTCAAAAGGCTTGAATAGCTGCAAAACTTTCTAGCATTTCTTGTTTTGTTTTGTTTTTTAAAAATTTGGGACTTTGTATATATAATTTTAACAATGCCAAGAATTTACAAAAAAAATTTCTCTGCATATCCATGCACCCATAGGACCATAGACATTAGAATTACATACATGAGTTTTATACCTAGAAGGAACCTATGTAATCATTTAATTCAACTCCCTTATTTTGCAGGTGAAAACATCTGAAGCCCAAAATGGCCAAAGCAATCAACCACGGACACACAAGCAGCTGGTTAAAAAGCCAGATCAGGAAGCAACTGGAACGTAGGCCAAGCCACTTAAATAGGAATGGAAATTCTTGCTTACATCTGAGAGCAAAGATGTAAGGTAGAATGATGGTACACTATGAATGGGGATAACTTAACAGAAAAAAGACAATAGAATTACAGATCATAAGCAAAATCTGCTATGTGATCACCCCTTAGCCAGGAATAAGATGATAAGAGTTTTTTAGGTTTCTATGGGACACAGATTGCATCTCTATCCCTGACAAATAAAACTGCTTTTAATACTCTAGTTCTGTGTGATTTACAATACTAATACTTGCTTACTCTTTCCTTTCGTATTATGTGTTTTGGTCTGGAGAGTTGAATTGGAGAGTTATGGTATAGTGATTAAGAGCATTTTAGGTTCTAGAACTGTGCTATCCAAAAAAGTAGCCACCAGTCCCATGGGGCTATTTTAAATTAAAATTAAATGAAATAAAAAATTCAGTTCTTTAGTTCAAATGCTCAACAGCCCCAGGAGGCTAGTGGCTGCCAAATTGGATGATGCAGATAAAGAACATTTCCATCAATGCAGAAAGTTCTATTGCATTAAACTCCATCAGTATGTATCACTCTGCACAAGTTATTTAACTCTGTAAGCCTCCCCTTTTTCAACAGCAAAACAGGAATAAGTAATATGTAGTTCTTTTAGAGGATCCCCCATTGGAGGATTATGAAATGAAATAAGGACTGCATAGCCCTAGCACAGAATAAGTACACAATTACGGTAAACTATTGTTAGCAGAACTTATCTTTCCAGTGGCCAAAGGGACTCCTATAATCTCAGTCTTTTGCCTTTATATATACTATTTGTTGGTTGGCTGTCTTTTTAAATGATGATCCACAGCATTACCAATTTTTATAACTAAATTTCAGACTTCCTAATTAAAATGGCCTTTAGTAGACATCCTGAGCCACAATACAAACATCAGGCTACAGGCCATTTATGAGCATTTAAAATATATTTCTCTGAGATTTCTATTTGATCTTTTACATAATACATACATCATCTTTGCTTAGTTTTATTTATATGTTACTAAGATGGTAAATCACATTTCAGAAACTCCATGAAATCATTCAAATCTTTTGTAACAGATGTTCACTGTAATGAACTATACATTGCTGAATATTTCTGAGCTACATGAAAACATTTAATATTTAGCTTATTGTCCCTCTGCAGTAGGCAATGAATTTGTAAGCCAGAAAAATGGCTAAACACAGAAGAAAAGAAGCAAATATCAAACAGAATCAAATTATCAACTATTTACAGAGTAACTTCTGATATGCACAGGATTATACCAGTTGTTAGACACTGTGTGGATGCAAAGAAAGAAATGATTCTTTACTGGAGAGACTTTAGTGAATAAAGTTTCATAAACTGGAGAAAATAGCAATACTGTCTAACCCTTGCAATTCCTCAGATTTTACATATGTGCACTTGTACATGCACACACAAAATATGTATGATGTTCAACATTACCTTTTATTATAAACCACTTATATTTCTTCACTTCCATCACCCAAATTTGCATTAGGCTTTCTTAATGGAGTATTATTTTTGTGCATTTTTGCTTTTTTATTTATATATTTTAAAAATTCATTTTATCATTAATCTACAATTACATGAAGAACATTATGTTTACTAGACTCCCCTTTTTCTACAATCTCGCCAACATTTATTGTTGTTGGTCTTTTGGATAGTGGCGATCCTTACTGGTGTGAGATGATATCTCATTGTGGTTTTAATTTGCATTTCTCTGATGACTAGCAATGTGGAGCATCTTTTCATGTGTCTGTTGGCCATCTGGCCCAGGGGTTTTGTTCTTGGGTAGTTTTTTGATTACTGCTTCAATTTCTTTGCTGGTAATTGGTTTGTTTAGATTTTGTGTTTCTTCCTTGGTCAGTCTTGGAAGGTTGTATTTTTCTAGGAAGTTGTCCATTTCTTCTATGTTTTCCAACTTGTTAGCATATAGGTTTTCATAGTAGTCTCTAATAATTGTTTGTATTTCTGTTAGGTCCATCGTGATGTTTCCTTTCTCATTTCTGATTCTGTTGATGTCGATTCTCTTTTTCCCTTAGTAAGTCTGGCTAGAGGCTTATCTATTTTGTTTATTTTCTCAAAGATCCAGCTCTTGGTCTCATTGATTTTTCTAGTTTTATTCTTCTCAATTTTGTTTATTTCTTCTCTGATCTTTATTATATCCCTCCTTCTGCTGACTTTAGGCCTCATTTGTTCTTCTTTTTCCAATTTTGATAATTGTGACATTAGACTATTCATTTGGGTTTGTTCTTCCTTCTTTAAATATGCTGGATTGCTATACACTTTCCTCTTAAGAGTGCTTTTGCTGCGTCCCACAGAAGTTGGGGCTTTGTGTTGTTGTTATTTATTTCCATATATTGCTGGATCTCCATTTTAATTTGGTTGTTGATCCATTGACTATTTAGGAATGTGTTGTTAAGCCTCCATGTGTTTGTGAGCCTTTTTGCTTTCTTTGTACAATTTATTTCTAGTTTTATACCTTTGTGGTCTGAAAAGTTGGTTGGTAGGATTTCAATCTTTTGGAATTTACTAAGACTCTTTTTGTGGCCTAGTATGTGGTCTATTCTGGAGAATGTTCCATGTGCACTTGAGAAGAATGTGTATCCTGTTGCGTTTGGATGTAGAGTTCTATAGATGTCTATTAGGTCCATCTGTTCTAGTGTGTTGTTCAGTGCCTTTGTGTCCTTACTTATTTTCTGTCTGGTGGATCTGTCCTTTGGAGTGAATGGTGTGTTGAAGTCTCCTAAAATGAATGCATTGCATTCTATTTCCTCCTTTAGTTCTGTTAGTATTTGTTTTGCATATGCTGGTGCTCCTGTGTTGGGTGCATATATCTTTATAATGGTTATGTCCTCTTGTTGGACTGACCCCTTTATCATTATGTAGTGTCCCTCTTTATCTCTTGTTACTTTCATTGTTTTGAAGTCTATTTTGTCTAATACTAGTACTGCAACACCTGGTTTTTTCTCCCTGTTGTTTGCATGAAATATCTTTTTCCATCCCTTGACTTTTAGTCTGTGCATGTCTTTGGGTTTGAGGTGAGTCTCTTGTAAGCAGCATATAGATGGGTCTTGTTTTTTTATCCATTCAGTGACTCTATGTCTTTTGATTGGTGCATTCAGTCCATTTACATTTAGGGTGATTATCGATAGGTATGTACTTATTGCCATTGCAGGCTTTAGATTCATGGTTATCAAAGGTTCAAGGTTAATTTCCTTGCTATCTAAGAGTCTAACTTAACTCACTTAGTATGCTGTTACAAACACAATCTAAAGGTTCTTTTCCATTTGTCCTCCTTTTCTTCCTCCTCCATTCCTTTTTTTTGAGAGGGCATCTCTCATATTTATTGATCAAATGGTTGTTAACAACAATAAAATTCTGTATAGGGGACTCAATGCACAATCATTAATCAACCCCAATCCTAATTCTCAACAGTTTCCAATCTTCTGAAGCATAATGAACAAGTTCTTACATGGTGAACAAGTTCTTACATCCTCCTCCATTCTTTATATATTTGGTATCATATTCTGTATTCTTTGTCTATCCCTTGATTGTCTTTGGGGATAGTTAATTTAATTTTGCATTTGCTTCGTAATTAGCTGTTCTACTTACTTTACTGTGGTTTTATTACCTCTGGTGACAGCTATTCAACCTTAGGAACACTTCCATCTATAGCAGTCCCTCCAAAATAGACTGTAGAGATGGTCTGTGGGAGGTAAATTCTCTCAGCTTTTGCTTATCTGGAAATTGTTTAATCCCTCCTTCAAATTTATATGATAATCTTGCCAGATAAAGTAATCTTGGCTCCAGGCCCTTCTGCTTCATGGCATTAAATACATCATGCCACTCCCTTCTGGCCTGTAAGGTTTTTGCTGAGAAGTCTGATGGGCTTTCCTTTGTATGTGATCTTATTTCTGTCTCTGGCTGCTTTTAACAGTCTGTCCTTATCCTTGATCTTTTCCATTTTAATTACTATGTGTCTTGGTGTTGTCTTCCTTGGGTCCCTTGTGTTGAGAGATCTGTGGATCTCCATGGCCTGAGAGACTATCTCCTTCCCCGGATTGGGGAAGTTTTCAGCAACTGCCTCCTCAAAGACACTTTCTATCCCTTTCTCTCTCTTCTTCTTCTTCTGGTATCCCTATAATGCGAATATTGTTCCATTTTGATTGGTCACACAGTTCTCTCAATATTCTTTCACTCTTAGAGATCCTTTTTTCTCTGTGCCTCAGCTTCTTTGTATTCCTCTTCTCTAGTTTCTATTTCATTTATCTTCTCCTCCACCATATCCAACCTACTTTTAATACCCTCCATTGTGCTCTTCAATGATTGGATCTCCGACCTGCATTCATTCCTGAGTTCTTGGATGTCTTTCTGTACCTCCATTAGCATGTTGATGATTTTTATTTTGAACTCCCTTTCAGGAAGAGTCACGAGGTCCATATCATTTAAATCTTTCTCGAGAGTTGTATTAATAATTTTATTCCGGACCAGGTTTCTTTGGCGTTTCATATTTTATGGCACCCTCTAGTGTCCAGAAGCTCTATTCTAGAGCTGCTCAGCCCCTAAAGCAATGTCGGGGGTTGCAGGGGAGTGGTATTGGTGCCTGGGGGGAGGAAAGAGCTGTTCCCTGATTCCCAGCTGCTGTGCCTGTCTCCACTGCCTGGACCAGTGGGCCAAGCACACAGTTATAAGCTTTTGTCCCAGAGCAGCCAGATATGGATCCCTGCTTTCCCCAAGTGGCCGGAATCCCAGTCTCCCCAGAAACTCCACCTGTCCCAGCTTTCCAACCCCGTAATCAGAAGAGTATGATGAAAGCACCATGAAATGTATGTTTGTGCTCCCAGTGCAGATCTCCGGAGCTAGGTATTCAGCAGTCCCAGGCCTTCCACTCCCTCCCTGCTCAGTTTCTCTTCCTCCCGCAGGTGAGTTGGGGTGGGGGAGGGGCTCGGGTCCTGCGGAGCCACAGCTCTGGAATGTTACCCCGTTCAGTGAGGTCTGCTCTTTTCTCCAGGTGTATGCAGTCTGGCGCCGTCCTCTTTCCTGTTGCTCTCTCAGGATTAGTTGTGCCAACTATATTTTCTAATTGTATCCAGTTCTAGGAGGAAGCCTCTGTCTATCCTCTCACGCAGCCGTCTTTAATCCTATTCTCTTAATGGAGTATTTTTCAAAAGTTTCAAAAATCACTTTGGAAGAATTATATGATTCTGAGTAGAAAACAACACTACACCGAAACTCTAAAGGGTCTTTTGGCTCACTCCCCAGTATAAGTGATTTACGCCAAGCCACCTGCTTCATAGCTTCTGGCATTCAGAATTCATGCTATTGCAAGAGTGCAAATTACTGTATTATGAATCTTTTGGCATCCTTTACAAATATTCAAAAGAACAAATGTAAAATAAGGATGTAAATTGCTGAACATAGGCTAGCAGTTTCTAAATTCTTTTTATGCATAACCTTTCAGTATACTTTCAAGCATGTGCCCAAATATATAGATGTTTACTTATAAAAGATATACAGGTACCATTGCACAATTATTTATAAAATACAGAAAAGAGATTTAAAGGATAATATAAAATATAAATAGTTCTAATATACATATGTATTTAAATGATTTTCTCCAGCGGATCATCTTATATATCCCCAATAGGAATGTAATTGCTATTGGAATATAGGGAAGGGAAAGACCAATATGGACTAATGTTTGGAAAAGTAGTAAGTGGCAGGTGAGATCTGAAATATGTCTTAGAGTTAAATGGGTAAGGAGGCAAAGGAACTGGCATGCATCCTTTAAGGAGAGGACAAGGCAGTTGTGTAAAGAGAAATGATAAGAGGAAAAGGAAAAAGAATAGCTTCACCTCATCCCTTCTTAAGACAACAATTTCTTGATTGTGGAATTCAAGGTCTTTTTTTCCTGGTACTATGGACAGAATATCTATGCTGAAGAGAGTCAACTGTTGTTTGTAAGAATCCAATTTTCTTAAATAATAATCAGTGTGAAGGGGAAGAGCAAGCACTCTCACACAACGTTGCTGAGAATTAACATATAGTAGTGTTCCTGAAATGAGTTGGAAGATGAAAACCAAAAACCCTAAAAATATGCCAATCTCAGGACTTCATCCAAAGGAAAAAATCATCTGCACGTACAGAGATCTCACTACATGGAGGGCTTATGATAGGTTGTTTCAAACAGAAAACTACTGGAAACAATCTAAATTCTATAAAAAATAGAATACTGGTTAAACAGACAAAAGGTATATCTGTGCATGGAATAATGATGCAGCCATTTAAAAAGATATAGGACTACATCAAAAGGATCATCAATTACAACCAAGTGAGATTTATTTCAAGGATGCAAGGATGGTACAATATCTATAAATCAATCAGTGTGATACACCACATTAACAAAAGGGTAAAAACCGTATGATCAATAGATGCTAAAAAAGGATTTGGCAAAATTCAACATCCATTCATGATAAAAACTCTCAACAAAATGGGCATAGAGGGAACTGGTGGTTATCATAAGGGAGAGGTTGGGGTGGGTGGGTGGGGAGGGTGAGTGGGATAAAGGGACACAAAAATCTCAATCATAACATAAGTTTGTCACAGGGATAGTACTACAGCATGGAGAATACAGAAAATGATTCTGTAATATCTTTTTATGTTGACAATAATTGCACTAGAGGGGGTAAGGATTTAATAATGTGGGTACCTGTTGAACCACTGTGTTATATACTTGAAACCAATTTTTTAAAAGATATAGGAGAGTATACACACACAAGTGTATCAAAATTCACTGAGCTGTATACTATGAGTTGTGCATTTTAATATCTGTACCTGAATAAAAATAAAGCAGTAGGAGAACACTTAAAGACATGTAAAGCTGTTTTATTCTACATTAGTTGTTTTTGCCTATGCAGGATTCCTTCTTACATTAACAGACCCATCTCCTTTTGGGAAACCACACATTCTTCACCTCAGTTCACGTGACTTACGCAGAGTTTGATCTTCACCCTGGGCAGAGGTGAATAAGGGAGTGAGGCCTGGCCAATAAGAGTATCCTGTCTTCTGACAATAATGATCGGCTTGGGTAGACACACGATCCAAACAGGATCCAATTTCAGGATGTTTGCTGGCAGTCATGCAAATCATTCTCTTTCCTTTGAGGCTGCTAATTTGATAAAAAGTAAAGTTGGAGTTGCTAGTAGCTTTTTTGCTATAACACTGACAGCCTGCCTGAGACAATGCCAACACAATGGAAAACAGAGTCTGGAGAGGGAGAAAAACATATTTCTGGTATTATTTGAGTATCTAGATTTAGCCATGCTAAAGCTAAGCTCTATCCTTGAACTTTCAATTTATTTATGTGAAGCAAAAATCATAGATTTTGTTTAAGTCAGTTTGAATTGGGCTTCTGTCTTTTGTAACTAAAAGAGTCCTAACAATTTTATTAGAGCAAAAATAGCAGGTTACAAAATAGTATGTACAATTAGATTCAGATTTTATTTAAAAATGTTTTACTACATATATATAGAAAATATATTGGAAGGACACTTTCCCAAAATGTTAACTATTGTTATTTTGGGGTGGCAGGGTAATTAGTGATTTTTATTTTTCCTTTTTTGCTTATATCTGTTTTCCAATGCCTCTATGATAAAAAATATTATGTAATATGGAAAAACTAATTAAAAAATTAGATCCAAAAAATTCTGAAGAATTCTATTCAGCTGTCTTCACCCCTTGCACTCTGTTGATTGAGAAAACCATTATTCACTTCTACCACAGAATGAATTTTAGCTGGACATATGGCTATTCAGGTTAGAGAATACATTTCTTAGCCTCCCTTGCTATTAGTTGTAGCCATGTAACTATGTTTTCAACAATGGAATGTAAGCAAAACTGATATATGCAACTTGCATTATTTGTTTAATGTCCTCCCTTCTCTTTCTTTGGTCCTTTACACAGAGGTTAGAATGCAGTGGGAATTGAGTAAACTTTGGCCATATAGAAAGGATAAGACCCTACAGGATGGAGGAACAATATGGGAGAAATATGAGTCTCTGAGTAAACTTGTGAAGCAGAGCTACCTATCTGCCCTGGGCCACTTGTCCACCTTTTTGGTGATAAATAAAATTCTACATTATTTAAGCCATTGTATTTCTGAATCTTTTGTTATATCACCTTGGCCTATCCTTTACTAATATACTCCCTAAAGTTAAATGACCAAATTGTATGGCTATGTGCATGTGAGCATGTATGTGCAGTGTGTGTACACCATTGTTTTCATGCCTAATATATCTAATTCTAAAAACATAAAACCTCACTATCCAATTCCAAATGGATAAAAATAAAATACAAGCAATAAATGGTATAAAGACAGGTTCTTCTGTCTTAAAAACTTACAATTAGAAAGGCCACTTGTGCCTATCCTTTTTCCTAAGCTGACTGTTCAGCTTTCCCAGCAATTCTGGGAACTAATATGATTCCAATCAATTCCTATCCTGCTTAAATCAGCCAGTAAATTTCAGTTGTTTAAAACTAAGAATGCTGATTTATAACAGATACAGATAGGTTTTAGGGGGTTCATGAATTCCTTGAGCTGTACAGGAATTATTAACACACACACACACACACACACACACACACACGCATGCACCTGCATATGCACTCAGAGTGTTTTTTTTGGGGAGAGGCTCCATAGCTATGTCAAGGGAATCCATGATATGATTAGGCATATATGTTGAGTGGGAAAACAGTAAGAAAAGGTGGCATTATGAAGATAACCCCATGTTGGGCAAGGAGGACCTATGTGCCTTTTCAGATGAACCAAACTATACAGCAACTAATGCCCAAGGATGAGAAGAGTTCAAGGGTATCTGCCACTGAAACAGAGTAGCAAGTACCCAATAAGGTGGGTCAGATGACTGTGGCCATCTCAAGAGATTATACCACAGGTATCAAGGTCAATATCAACAGTGGTAGGTTAGGTTGGTAAGTATGTATCCTGGATATGATGTAGTGAAAATGTCACTTGACCTTTATGGTTTTCCTCCCCTAAACTTTTAACTCTAGTCTAATCACAAGAAAAAAATCAGACAAATCCTAACTGAATAAGGCACTCTGCAAAACACCTGACCAGTACTTCCCAAACTGCCAAGTTCATTAAAACCAAGGAAAGTCACTGTCACAGCCCAGGGGAGCCTAAGGAGACATGATGACTAAATGTAACATAGTATCCTGGATAGGACCCTACTACAGAAAAAGGACGTTAGGGAGGAATCAAGGAAATCTAAATAAAGAATGGACTTTAGTTAATAATAATGTATCATGTTGGTTCATTAATAGTAAGAGATGTATCACACTAATGTAAGATATTAAAATAGGGGAAACTGGGTCTGGGATATATAGAAACTCACTTTGCTATCATCACAATTTTCCTGTAAATTAAAGATTATTGTACAAATATAAGGTTTCTTAAATGCAGTTTTACTTACCTTGAGCAAGTTACTTAGCCTTTCTGTGCCTCATTAGCCTCATCTATAAAATTAGAATGATGATAGTAATCTAACTCAGAAATTTGTTGCAAAGACTAAATGAATTAATATACTAAAATGCTTAAAGAACTCATATACCTCAACACCAAAAAACCTAATAACCCTATTAAAAAAATGGGTGGAGGACCTGAACAGACATTTCTCCAAAGAAGAAATACAGGTGGCCAACAGGCACATGAAAAGTGCTCCACATCACTAATCATCAGGAAAATGCAAATCAAAACCACAATGAGATATAGCCTCACACCAGTTAAATGGTCACTATCCAAAAGACAAGAAATATCAAGTGTTGTGAGGATGCAGAAAAACGGGAACCTTCTTACACTGTTGATGGGAAAGTACACTGGTGCAGCCATTAATGAAAGCAGTGTGGAGGTACCTCAAAAAACTAAAAATAGAAATACCATACGACCCAGTAATCGCACATCTAGGAATTTACCCGAAGAAAACAAAATCCCTGATTCAAAAAGATATATGCACTTCTACATTTACTGCTTCATTATTTATGATAGCCAACATACAGAAAAAACAAACTGTCCATCAATAGATGAATGGGTAAGATGTGGTACATATACACAATGGAGTATTATTCAGACATAAAAAAGAAAGAAATCCTGCCATTTGTGATAACATGGACGGGCCTAGAAGGTATTATGCTAAGTGAAATAAACAAAGACCACATAATCTCACTTACTTGTGGAATATTAAAACAAAACTAAACTAAATGAACAAAACAGCAGTAGACTCAGACACTGAGAAAAGACCAGTAGTTACCTTGGGGAAGGGGTTAGGGTGGGTCAGGAGGGGGGAGAGAGATAAAAAGGCACAAAAATTCTCAATCATAACATAAGTTGGTCACAGGGATGATACTACAGCATGGAGTATATAGCTAATGATTCTGTAACATCTTTCTATGTTGACAGATAGTAACTGTACTAGAGGGGTGAGGATTTAATAATTAGGTAACTGCTGAACCACTGTGTTGTATACTTGAAGCCAATATAAGATTCCATAACAACCACAGTTCAATAAAAAAAAAGATTACTTTTTCTGGACTTCAATCAGTTCCACAATGATTATAAAGATGAAGTGTTGGGCATCCTGAAAAAAAGAAAAGCTAAAATGCTTAGAACAGTGTCTCACAGATATTAAGAACCCAGTCAGTGTTACTGTTATTTTTTACTATTTGTAAAGTACAGTAATCTTTTATACATATTGACCAAAAAACACTGACATGCAAAATATTAAACTCTAACTCTACAAAGTTTGAAATAATGAAATTTTCCCCAAAATGTCAAAAATATACAATACAAAGCCGGCAAATGAAGCCAAGTGTAAACTGCTTATCCTATGGGGGGTGGGTTACCATGTAAACCTTGCTGGCCCTGGTAAGAATTCATCTTGAATTAAGGTCTTAGGAACCTACTGCCAACCATAAATGGTGACAACTCTTGTTACTTAGGGTCTGAAATCCTTCATAGTGTAAAAAACATTTAATACCAAAGTAATGACTTAGATCTGCCCATGGAGAAAAAGTGGCTAGGTTATAGACCCAAGATTAAAAATAAAAATAACTTAGATGTATGGCAGCAGAAATTAGCACACGTCTAAGGCTCAAGCAGACACTTCTCTTCATTAGAATACATTTGTTCAACCATATCAGCAACTATGCCTCTTATCCCCTGCTTCAAACTGTACAGACCCACTGTAGGTGCTATGATTCTGTGTATGTAAAACCACTCAGCTGTCTTCCGCTTTCCTAGTAACTCAAAATTCCAATCTAAGTTTTGAGATCTATGTAAACATTTTATGTTGATGACCTAAATAAGAAATTCTCTGTATATCATATGTATTTCCCCATTATGTGTTTAATATTTTAAGATACCAATCTATAGCATATTCAAATAAAATGTTTACTGTATATTTTATTATATATATTATATATTGTAATTACACATATTTAATATATTACAGAAAAAAGGAATTGCTCCTTTTATATACAAAAATTTGATGAATGTCAGAGTAGCTTCTTATGACATTACTAGTGATAGGTTTTGATTTGTTAACAATAGAAGGGCAACCACCTAGAGAGACTGCTCATTTAACCAAAGAGCTGGCAGCAAATACATGTATCCTTATGACAAAGATCAAAGATGAAGAGCTGGAGGACTGAGGGAAGATGTTATAATTAGATGTATTTAATCTAGAAAAAAGTGGGGAAGTAAAAGTATACACATTAATGACAATTCCAAAATCTAAAATGTTTTTTCCTTTTTTGCAGTAAGATGTTGGGATAAAAATTTCAAACCATCGAGAATATTAAATCACTTTGACACACTTCCCCTCATATATCTAAAAATCAGAGACATTTTCTTTAAGCACATTTTTGAAATAATATTTTAGAAATAGTTTGGTCACTACAGATGTGAACGGTTTTCTCCCATCTTAATATTCACTTTCTCAATCTCCTTGATAAGAATTTTTTAAACAACTACATCTATTTTGGATTTTATAAAATATTTTATTTTTAAATAAAAACATAAATTATATATTCTTGAAGTATGCACATAGCAATCTCATCAAAAAAAAAGGAAATCTTTTTCTTTCAAAGTGAGTATCCTGCCAAGAGGATATTTCAATATGGAAACTAAAGAATAGATTAGCTTATTTTCAGTAATCATTAGCTATGCAAACTACCCTTGTTGTAAGGGAGTAAATTACAGCGATTAATGTGCATATAATCTTTCCAAGATTACACATGTAAATAAATTTTTACTCACATATGTATAATCTCTCCAGGAAATAGATAAGTGTTAAGATTTTTATAATTTATGCTGGTAAATAAATGAGTTTTGGTTTTTCTAATTTCATTAAAATATTCTTGATACATTGTATTTTCAAGTGGAAAGATGGTTACTCCGGTTTCCCAAGATAAAACTGCAACCTTTTACTACATACATTACTTTCTTTATGGCAACAAGTCTCCAGAGAAAATACAAGGCAATGAAACCACATTAACTCTGTTAATCTCCATATTAAAATTATTAGTGGCTCTTGCCACTTAAGATTAACACCAGTCATAAACTATTTTTTTTAACTTAAGTTAAATATACTAATTACCTATGTAAAAATATTCCCCTCTCTCCATTACACAAGCGATTATAGATGACTGGTTTATATTTGTTATTATTCCAACACCACAGTTTAGAATTCCATGTTCTAAAGGTTAGAAGAGGAGAAGGTTATAAATATCCCCAAGAGATACTTGAATTTATGAACTCATTTTGTCTCAACCTCTTATGACGCTATATTGATAATAACCAACATACAAAGTTGGTTGTCAAAACCTACAAAGAAGTTTTAAAAGAAAAAGGCTCCACTTATCAAACTAGACAAATGATGTCTTTAAATATTTAGAAATATTTTCAAGTGAAGATAAACCAGAAAGATGACTTTCATACTCTAACTTGTTACATAAAATGCTATACTAGTTATAACTGATTCGTAAGAAAATCATTTCAAAGAAAAAGCCAGGTTCCAAGAATGAAGATGGACAAAGTCATTATACTTTTTCTTTATGTTCTCTTCTCAAAACTCCTTTCCCCTCTTCTTGCCCCCTTTTCACCAGCTGACCACATTTAGCCCCCTATACTCTCCTGAAGGATTGTCCTTCATTTCCCTAAATAGAACAATTTTCAGTGAAGTGAAGGTTAATAGCAATTAGTAGCTGTCATCTTACAAACAGACATGTTAACAGTAGTCTCTGTATTAGTCTGGAGAGCTGCAACAAATACAGGACAAAGCAATAATCAGAAGAACAATATTATTGACAACTACAGTGGTGTAAAATATTATTGACAACTGCAATGTGCACCTCCTTGTAAAACCTTTCATTTTCATTTAAAATTAAGAAATCACTATATAATCTGTTGCAAACTGAAATGACATAAAAATTGACACTACAAAAATGTTCTACTGTTTTGCTATGACTATAGAAAGTAAATGAATGAAGCAAACTGCAAGCAATGATGCATAAAATTGCTACTATATATTACCTTCAAGGCAGAGCCAGATCTATACATGAAACACAAGATATTTCAAAATGACTGCTACTTGTTGTCTTTAAAATGTTACAGAATTAAAATTAATGTTAGAACATTAAAAAAATCCTAGCAGAAATACTATATATATATACATATATGTCATATAGTGATATGTATATGGAAGTATAGATATATTCATAGATTTTAATTAACGATACTAAATTATTTTAAACATTATAGAGACTATACCCCCACACCCGATTTCTAACAGTAAGAAAATAATCAACCTGCATGAACTGGAATCAGATTCATTTTCTTCTTCACTAGTGTCATCATCCACTTCTGGTCTATCCGGCCACTGTGCACCGCCACAGTCTTCTGCTGTAAACTCAAATGCAGGGACTTCAGAGGTGGATGCCATTGGCCAAGAAGGTGAATTCTGAAAATCCAGTTGGCTGGACCTTCGGTAACCAATTGAAGCCAAAGGCAATTGCAGGCTACATGGATCTACAAACTTTCTCCCACCGTTTGCTCCAGTCTGTCCTCGATTCCAAAATTCTCCCTGCTGGCTGTCAACTGTAGAATTAGGAGATTATGCTTGATGGCTAAACCACCTCCATCTGATTTTCAATATCTGCTTCACATCAAACTCTTTACGAGAACCAGACATCCTCAGAGAAACCAAGCGATCGTCTAGGCAACGGGCAAAAAGCACTGCACACAGATTTGTGCATCCAACCAAGACAAGAGAAGTATATGCCCTGCTGTACACAATAAACAGATTGAAAGGAAAATAATCACATTCACATATATATATCTACATTTACTTTTATACCATTATTTCAGATTATAAAGAACAAAGGATAATGAATAAAGATGAAACACAGTGGAACATTCCGTTCAATCAGAGCAAACTCTCATCCACCTATCCTGAAACAGCCAGACCACTTTCTCTCTCTCTCCTTTTCCAGACTGACCATTAGCTCTCACAAGCACTGACAGCATTCATTAATGTTCTTTCAAATGCAGAACACCACCCTCTATTCTTAAACCACAAATGACGGAGACAGAAAGCACTATCCCGTTGCAGTATCTCAGTCTCTGCTGCTTAGCATATTAACTCTTTTATTGCTGAAACAAGATGTTTATTCCAGGGCATTTTCCTTTGTACTTAAAAACCACTGTAAAACTAAAATGTTTCTATATTTATACTAAGTTTTAAATGAGATATCACAAAACAATAGCTTTTTAAAACACATTTTCTAATTAGATGACTCTATAGTGATTTTCAAGCTGTTATCTGGGATGGGGGATGAGAGAAGAGGAGGAATACAAAGGTGTGGCTTTCCACTTCTATCTTCTCCCCTCAGGAAGGGAATATTTTTAATTAATATAGTAAGATCCTGGATAACATTTCATTTGAGCAAAGAATAATGAGAATAAAGAAAAAGAAAAAGTTTGAAAACTACAAGGATCAAAATATGATAGTACTTACTCTTTTTTCAAATAAATAACTTGAAGGCAGTATTGCTCTATAATTAGGATTAGACCTTTTTAGTCTAATGTCCACATTTCTATGGCATTACTTAGAAAAAGGGAATCATGGCTCAAGAAAGCTACCAGTGTCTGGGATAGGGTTATTTCTTGGGTGTACCAGTACCCTAATGGTGTCTTCTGTTGTTAGCAAAACAAAACAATGGTCTGAGCATGGTTACAGTTAAGGCAAATTGATAAAACAAATAAAAGTCAATCGAATGCAATCAAGTTTTAAAATACTGAGTATTTATTAAGAGCAAGACACTCTCTACTAGGTATTGTGGGGGACACAGATACATACATCTTGAATCCTACTCTTATGAAGAATTAAATCAAGTTATTAAAATAAAAAATATTTGAGAATTTAAACATAAGAAACATTATAATGCTACAATACTGACATTTTACGATCTACAAATAAAGAATTTGAATTTCCAGGGTGCTCAATATCTGATGCTGTATCAAATAATTTCACTCAAAAGGCAGTGGCTATTATCAAATGACCAAAAAAATAAATAAATAAAAGGCTGCTTTGGAGGCCTAGAGACATATTGTGAGGCAGTTATCTTAACCTCACACAGCTCTTTAGCAGAATAAAAATATTTCAGAGAAATAAGAATAAGAGGCATAAAAAGCCATATACAATTTTGTGATAACTACTCTAGGACAAATCATAAATACTTTAAGAAAGAGAAAGGAGATGCCACGATGGTGTGGAGTGGTATGGGCCAGTTTCATTAGGGAAAAGTCTTCTAAAAATAGTAAGAAGTTGTATATGCAGAATGAGGATAGATTTTATATAGGAAAAAGATGTTAATAACAGCATGAAGTGAGCATATTACTGACAAAGAAAGAAGGGAAAATACTAGTTTAATCAGCCAGCCAGAAAACCTAATTAATTTTAAGGGAGTAGTAAGAGATGAAGTTAGATGAATACAGTGAGATAAAATGCCTTCAGCACAAAGCAAATGTTTAAAGACTAGCAGGCAAGATTAAGTGGACTGTGGAACAGGGCAATGTTTCAGAAAATTAATTTGGCAGTGGTAGGCAGAATGCATTAGACAGTGAAATGACACTCTTCCTTTTCTGCTCACCTGTTAGACTCATTCCCAGCAATACTCTTCTAACTGCACTCTACTCTCAACTTCATTTCTATTTCCAACATAGACACACTGCTTCATCAGTCTATATTACACTGCTCCCTCATTTATATGCTGTTTGTTTCCAGTTTCTCTGGTTTTAAAATCCTACTCATCCTTCAAGGTTTAACACAGGCACTACCCTAAGAAAGGCTTCTCCAATGACTCCAGCCTGTGGTTCTCAGCAAGGGTAGCACCAACCCTCTGCTTCTAGAAGTTGGGGTAGGGGATGGATTTTTAACAGTTGGAATGACCAGAGTGCTACAGGCATTGAGTGGGCAGGGGCAGGGATGGTCAACATCTTACAATGCATGGTACAGAAACTCACATGAAGAAATGTCACAGCAGTAGTTCACGGTCTGCCATCATTGTCTTCATTCAAATAAGTATTTGTCAAGCATTTACATTCACAAGGCACCACAAGAGATAGAAAGATGGGTGACAAACAGATCTTTCTTCTAACAGAGAAAAGGATGATTAAGCCAATAATACACATGAAAATACATTTTAATAAATACAATTTTAAAGTGAATGTAATCTATCAATGTGAGAACACCTACCAGACAGTCTAGTTACAATGTACTATATCCAATAACTAGAAATGATTTTAATTGTTTTGTTGTTTTGCTGACTGACTGAAGCCTGAACTCAAGAATGGACTTCATTAAAGGTTGATGAGGTGCCAAACATTTATCAGTATAATACAGAGAAGAAATCCAAAGTCTCAAAGGAGATGTTGTAAGAAAATAGTAATTTATCCTCCATTTACCCCATGGTCCCAAGCACATAAGCCGGTGAGAATTATGCCTGGGCTTGCCTGGGCTTGCCTGGGCTTACCTGGGCTTACCCCGCCTTATCTCTAAACATCTGACCCTCCCCCAAAGCAACAGGCCGAGCGGAACCACCACAATAAAAGGCACCACGCTGCTGCCCTCTCTCTCTCTGTCTCTGTCTATCTGCTGCCCTCTCTCTGTCTCTGTCCCTCTGCTCTCTCTGCTGCTCCCTCTCTCCCTGCTCTCTCTCTCTCTCTCTGTCCCACTGCTCTCTCTGCTGCTCCCTTTCTCTCTCTCCCCACCCCCGTCTGGGGCAGCCACTTTCTCCTTCAGATAATAAAGTCTCTTGTGTGGGCCCGTGGCTCCTGAGTCGTCCTGGGTACGGAGGGTCGCAGCGAGAAAGCCTTTCATTGGTACCGTGACTCGGATGAGGCTCTCCCATTGACTTTGCTCTTCCTCTGGGAACCTGAGCTGCTTTGGGAACCCTCACTGCCCAATCCTCCTCCATGGGCTCACCGTCCATTTCCCCAGTCGCTCGTCTTCTCGCCCAACACCGGCCTTCGATTTGGTGAGTCTCCCCTTCATGGTCAACTTAAATGTCCCTTTGGAACCTGGGAAGTGACCATTGAGTGTCCAGCACCCCCAAGGGCTCCTCTGGGAGAGGGGCACCCCCAACCACGACTTTCAGAGTCACGGTTGATCCCCATAGTCGACCCTTCTCTGCCTCCCCATGGTGAGAATCCTCATCCACTGAGGCCCGGTCTCCCTTTATCTACATATCTACTCAACTCGAAAACTCCTGGTACCAGGTACCGAGCCTCCCCGGCGTTTTCGCCTCGACCCCACAGTTAGAGGTGGTGACGACCCCCTAACTGTGCCTGGTCTTCTCCGTGACCTTCTCAATCGCTCAGACGCCTCAGCGACTTCTGAATGGTCTCATTCTCACCATGGGATCTGGCCCCTCCATTCCCGCAGATTCACCGCTAGGGTGTTCACTCAATAATCTAAAGTCCCTCTATCTCACTCCAGACCTCAAACCTTTTCGCTACTGTAATGAGATCTGGCCACAATATCCCTTAGACAATCAGTCTAAATGGCCTCCAAATGGCTCTTTAGATCCTAAAATTCTCTGCGACTTACACAACTTCTGTGAGCATACAGGCAAATGGAAAGAGATCCCATATATTCAGGCTTTCTCCTACCTCCGAACCAAGCTCTCTGTCTCCCCTGCAATCCTAAACACCTACTACTTGCCTTAAAGTCCACACCCCTAAGCTTTTTTCACATTCCCAAATATCCTCAACTGCCTATAAAACTCCTAGACAATGCACCACCACAGGCTCTCTTGTCCCCTCCTGGCTCATGCCAGGAGCTCTGTCCTCTCACTGTATCATTACATCTCAATCTGTATGTTTGTGTCTAAGTGTGTAAATGAAAAATATTTTTCTACCTCCAGATGGTATTAATAAAAATTGATTTAAAGACAAGCGCTTGTAAAAATTGGGCATTCTAAAACTTCCAGAAAATTCTAATAGAAGATATTAAGCATTAATGCTAATTTAAGTTGAACTGAAATAGACATGTCCTTATGGTTATCAGCTGCCTAAGTTTACCTAAAGTCATTTAAGTTGATGGTATCTGTTAAATCTTTCAAAGAAAAATGCTTAAAGTGAAGTGTAGCTTTGTCTAATGTGAGTAACTATTTAAGCAAGTGCCTTAAAACTTTTAACAGCTTCCCAAAATCAAATGCAAAAAGGTGCTTTTATCTCTAGTTAACTCTGATATTTTCCAGAGGGCATCTGGAACATGTCAGAGGAATTTTTTCTCATTGGAGAAAATATTTGGCTAATTTGGCTTATTTACCTGCTTAATTACCTGGAGGGCACTATCGCAGAGAATGATGCTAAACTTTGTTAATGAATGTTTTATGTTACAGAAATATCCAAATTTCCTTGACAACTGTCTTACAGTAAAGCTCTCATCAGATCTTTAACCACTGTTATTTGTAAGTCTTTGGCATCTATACTCACTGTTTTATTACTACTAAACTAGTAAAAACTAGATTCCAGCAGAACAGCTATTAGTTACATAGGATTAAGTAAACTAAGGAAGATGATTTGGTGGCTTTTTGTTTCAAATGTTGTTGATAAAGTGTTTCAAGCTTTTTCTCTTAAGCTGACAACAGTTTAGTAAATAACTGCCTTTATAAGCAGAATTGAAATTTTATCTTTCTCTCTACCTGATCCCTCCAGAATTTAAAAACTCTCAGTGACTATTTTTATATTTCATGGCAGTATGTTTATTTGCACAAGTTCAATAAGAATCTGCTTTCCTTGTAAGAGGACCAATTAAAAACACTGGTTATATTATCAAGGCTTTGACTGGAACGTCATACCTGAGAGACACGTGTGTAAACTCAGATATGAACAGACAGCTTTAAGGAACTAAGGTTGACTTTATAAAGCCAACAAAGCCCCTTGGGAGAACTGGCCTGGTACCTTGCTTACAGAGTTCCCAGCAGCCTTACCAGGTGAGTAAGGAAGGTCATTTCCTGGCAGGTGCAGGAACCTCAAGAAGAGAGGAATTCACCCAAATCTACAGGTACTGCAGGCACAAGCTGATGGCAAGTCTGGCTTGGCTTTCTGGCCTCAAGAAGCCCTTAAAAGTTCAATCTGAAATTCCTTAGTTCCAGCAAAGCACATTTAAAAGATCCCATGTAATCAATTACTCTTCTTGCTGCACTTATGCAAATAATCAAGCCAACTGTTAATTATTTTCTTAATCTGGCTACTTCTAATAAAAATGAGGGTGATTTTAGAGAAAAGTATTGTTTCAATAATGCAGTCTTATCTGTACTAAATCCTAATACTAGTCATTGAGATGTAAACTCAATCCAGAATTCTAGTTTCCCTACGCTACCTGGCTATAATTCTCAATTAGACTTTTCATATTTCTAGTTCTCATATTCAGCCATCCATTCTTAATCTTGTAGTTTGTCCTTCCAGAATGGAAAATCCAACTCCAAATGTTGCTACTTAACCTAATAACAATTTGTTCTATCTGGCCTAAAACCCACAAAACTGCAAATAGTAATAGAAATGAAACCCAGAATAGAAGCACCAACCTTCTGACGCCCTCTCAACTGACCAGTGATGGAGACCTGGCTGCACCCTTTACTGCGCCCCCTTTTAGCATGAAGCAGCCAGAGCGGTCATCACCCCCTTTCCCTAGTAGCAGCTAGAGTCTCCATCTGTAGAGGGGAGAATGAGACAGGGACCATAGGCTTTAGAATAAGGTGAGAGCCTCTGGAGAAAGCAGGGCGGGATATTTGCAGTCAGAGCAATGTAACTACATGATAGGAAACCACCCCCTACTAAAACTATGTTGAACATTAAGCTCTAGAATCATTCTTCAGTGAGATCAGTTAATGTTCCCCAGATAAAGAAGAGTAGCACATGTTTTATTATGCTAATCATTTGTAATCATGTGTAAGATTCACTTTAGCATACTAAAAGGCCCAAGCCTCTGTGCTGTCTTTCCCCTTTCAGATCTGAGGAGGTAATTTTGCAAACTGAGCAACTAACTTAGCATGCAGCCCCAGATGTAGATGGCATAGTAAAAGGCAGGATTCTTTAGCAAATAGACAATACCTCAGCCCACCTTGGGAGCTGAGCAGGCAGCCTTTTGATATGCTCCCAGACCAAGACACTGGTATCCCAGAGAGAAATCAAGGCAGGAAATTCCTTATGTTAAGTTAATTTTTAATATTCAGAGACCATTTAACAAGTCCTTCCCCAAGACTTTAGAGATAGTCCCCACCTTTTTAGACAGACTCTAGCACAAGACCTCAAATCCCTTACTCTCTCGAGCTCCACCCTTCTGCAATACGTAGATGATCTCCTGTGCAGTCCCTCCCTACAAACCTCAACAGGATACTATTCTCCTTTTAAACTTTCTCTCAGAACACAGCTATCGAGTTTCACCCTCCAAAGTTCAAGTGTCTACCACTTAAGTCACATACCTAGGAGTTCAGCTCTCCCCAGGCTACAAAGCCGTTACCATAGACAGGAAAAAACTTCTCCAAACCATGCCCATTCCAAACACCAAGCAACACCACCCCTAACTCCCAAATAGCAAAGACCATACACAGTAATCCTTTCCACGCCAACTGCAGTTAAACTCCAGGGTCTTCCCCACTAGATACACAACTCCCACCTTAAGCCGTTTGTCTCAGTTTATTCCCCTCCCACCAAATTTCCCACAGGTTCCTACTCCTCCACCCTGACGGGACCTCTTACTCTCCGCATTTTGTGCTGCTCATCTCCAATTCCACTCATCACTGAAGAAGTTTCTGCCAGCACAGAGTCCTAAGACCTCCCTTACAACCGCCATGCGTCATGCTTCAGGATTATTAACCCTGGTCTCAACACTTATTCTCTCACCAGACCTATCTTCCCAACACCAGCCCTTTCTTCTCTTTCAGACTGTCCAAAAGATTGCACCATCAAAGATTCCCTTTGTCCTACAGGTTGCTTTTCTCCCTCCCAAATGTAAAAAATTTCTAACCAAACCTTTAACCAGCTTATATTACAGGATTACCAACTCCTCTCCAAAGACGATGACCCTTATTGAACCTGGAAAATGCCATCGCCACTGCAGACCAAGGGCTCATCCGAGGACTGCCCCCCATAAATACAAAAATGAACTTCATCGCCCCTAATCATCAGGAAGCAGTTACTGAAGACTGACCTTCACCCCTTCCCAAATCCTCTACCACTTATAAAACAGAAAAGGGAGGAATGTAAGAAAATAGTAATTTATCCTCCATTTACCCCATGGTCCCAAGCACATAAGCCGGTGAGAATTATGCCTGGGCTTGCCTGGGGCTTGACTGGGTTTACCCCGCCTTATCTCTAAACATCCTGACCCTCCCCCAAAGCAACAGGCGGAGCGGATCCACCACAATAAAAGGTACCACGCTGCTGCCCGTTCTGTCTCTGTCTCTGTCTCTCTGTCTATCTCTCTGCTGCCCTCTCTCTGTCTCTGTCTCTGTCCCCCTGCTCTCTCTGCTGCTCCCTCTCTCCCTGCTCTCTCTCTGCTCTCTCAGTCCCCCTGCTCTCTCTGCTGCTCCCTCTCTCTCTCTCCCCACCCCCATCTGGGGCAGCCACTTTCTCCTTCAGATAATAAAGTCTCTTGTGTGGGCCCGTGGCTCCTGAGTCCTCCTGGGTAAGGAGGGTTGCGGAGAGATACCCTTTCAGATGTGAATGTTAAAATGTTAAACCATGCACTCCCAAGAGTGCCCAAAGACCCTTTCACCAAGATACTGAAATATACACTAAATATATACCTCTTCTATATAGCAGTTGTTGGGAGTAGGCTGGAGATGCAGGTGGGAGACACTGAACAGGCTCCCTGATTTTAAAGGGATACTAGATTCTCGGGTTGGCAAAGGCCAAGCAGCAATTCAGGATTATTAACCCTGGTCTCAACACTTACTCTCTCACCAGACCTATCTTCCCAACACCAGCCCTTAGCCACCGTGGTCATGATCATGGGTTTCATTACATGCATACATATGTATATACAAAAAAACAAAAAACAAAAATCCAACATTTTGTATCAGGGGACTCATTAAATGCTTTTTTCACTGAAACCTTCATCTTGTCAATCCTCCACTCATTCTCCCATCAGTGTTGACTGCTTGGCACACAGCCTTTCACATCTTTCTTCATGTTTAGAAAATCATATACAAACTCAAATACACATATATGAGTTTGTATTGTTTTTATAAAAGAGACCATATTGTATACATATTTTTGGCATTTTGCTTTTCTCACCATATATATATGGAAATATAAATAATGGTCTTTTTAACAGTTGCATATTTCATAATTATAAATTCAAGCTCCTTGAATATTACACATATTAACTCCTTACCTGTCTTGTTTTACAAATATTTTTTCCAATCTATCTTCCAAATGGATAGCAACTAGTGCCTGCATTTTTAAAGACATTTTAAAATTAAAGTTTGACATGCAATAAAAAAGTGTGCAAATCACAAGTGGAGAGAGCAAGCCTCAAGAACTACAATATGAACCCCACCAAGGATACAAAAAGGATTACCAGCATTTAAGAAGTCCTCATGGCCCTTCTCAAAGGTAACTGCCAACCTTAGCATTAAGTTAATTGTATCTGCTTTTGAACTTCATATACGTGTATTCTCTTTTCACCATTTTTTGAAATTAATCTGTATTGTTGTCTATAGCAGCAGGTAGTTGGTTTTTATAGCTATATAGTATTCTACTATACAAATAAACGATTATCAAAATCCATTTTATTGCTGACAGACATTTGAATTGTTTCTAGTTTTAGATTTTTGCCAAGTAATGCTGCCATGAACATTCTTGTACATGTTGCCTGGTGCACTTGTATTTGCATTCCCAGATCATAAGGTATGCATACATTCAACTTTGATTGCTCCTACAGGCAGCCTATGAGAATTCCAGTACTCCACATGCAGCTAACACTGCTACTGTCATTCTTTTACTTCAGTCATGCTGATCAGTGTACACTGTTATCTATTTGGTTTTACTTTTCTCTGAATAATAAATAATTTCTCTGATTAATAGTATGGCTGAGTAACTTTTATTGATCACTTGGATATTGTCTTTGTGAAGATCCCTTGTTTAGGTCTCCATTTTTTTCTATTAAATGGTATCCCCTTGATTTGTAGGAGCTCTTTATATTTTTATCATGAGCCCTCTATTATCAACATTATTTTAACATAAACCACACTTTTCCCACTGAATTGAGGCATCATTTTTGTCATGAATTAGCTCCCATATATACAGAGATCAATTTCAAAATGCTAATCTGTTCCACTATTTGTCTATTTTATACCAGTATTACAGTGTTTAAATTATAGTTTATTCATAGCATGTTTAATATTTGTTAAGGCAAGTTCCTATCTCCACATGTATCTATTAAAAATATATTTTAAACTTAATTTTGGATATTTACTCTTCTATATATAATTTAGAAAAATATTATCCAATCCTTTCCTTAACAAAAAGCCAACCCTACTGAGATTCTAATTGGAGTTTCATTAAATTTCTATATTAATTTTGAGATAGTAGACATTTTGATATTAAGGCTTCATTCATATCCAAGCACATTCATTTTTCAGTGTTCAGGTCTCATTTTCATCATTAAGATTTAAAAAATTTTTAAGTCCTCTTATTAAATTTTTATCAAGTTCTTTTCTTTCTTTTTTTGTTACTGTTGTGAGTATAATATTTTTTTGCTATTTTCATTTCCACATGGTTATTGTGATTATAATAAAAGTATTGAGTACATTTATTTTGTATCTATTTTATCATACTCAGTTACACTATTTAAAAATTAGTGTTCATTTCTCATTACATTAAGTTAGAGGTAACTTTGAGGCATCTATGCAGAGATGTCAGATAGTTAGATAAATGAACCCAGCTCCAAGGAACTCTAACAGAGAGAATTCCAGTAGTGGAGAATGCACCAAAGGAGACTGAGAAGGATTAACTAATGAAGTTGAGGAAAATCAACAGGGTATGGTGTCAGGCAAATCAAGGGATAAAGGTGTTTTAAGGCAAAAGGCATGGTCACTATATCAAATAAGAGGTCAGGTATCATGTGCAAATAAAAATGTCCACTGGAGTTGGCAACATAAAAAAAATCTGTCCAATCATATAGGAGCAGTTTCAGTAAAGGAGCAGAGACCAAAGCCAGATGTGTTGAGTTGAAGAGTTAATGGAAGAGGAGAAATAAAAGAGTGTGTACAGACAACTACTTCAGAAAATTCTAAATAGTGAGCTTGTGGAATGTGATTGTAGCTGGAAGAGTTGAGGGATCAAGGCAATGGATTTGTTCTGCTGACTCTACCTTTTTTACTTGTTGATTTCTGAAAATATAGAACACATCAGAGTGCTAAGAAAGATCGAGTGGGAAGGTGAAATTGGTGATCATAGGGAGAAACATTGGAGCAAAAAAAGAAGTGAAGACTCTGATAAAAGGAAAGGAATGGCATCTAAGTACAGTGCATGGCTTTAATAGTTACAGTAGGGGGATACTTCCTCTATTGTAAGATTTATAATTTTCTAAATACATTGATTATTTAAAAAGGAAAGAAAAGACATGCACTGAACAGTCTACTTAAGTTGAAAACCAAATCAGCCCTCTGAAAGGAATCATGAAATAACAAAGATTAGAGGATAAACTAAACAATTAAAAAAATAAAGTGACAGAATAAAGTTCTAGCTCTTTAAAAATGTCCCAGTACATTCTCTTAACTTCTAGTAAATAAAATCAAAGAAAAAAACAAATTGAAACTTCAAAAGAGTATAAGTTATAATAAAATAGAGTGGATCATTACTACTACAAAAAGTATAAATCTCAAATTGAATAAGGGAAATAAATGCTGACAGAGAGAATTTAGATAACCAAATTTGAAAACTCTACATACAAAGTTAAATCTGCCAAAATAATATTGCCTAAGGATAAGTCTGTCTAAACATGGGTACTTTAAGGGAAAAATCTTCACTCTAAAAAAAAAAACGTTCAAAAACTATTAATAAATTTGCTATAGTCCCCATGTTAGAAAAGGGTTTATAGAAATATTTCCCGGCTTTTTAAACTGAAATCTCGGGCTAAGTACTTTCTTTAGGAAAAATATGTAGCAAGCTTAAACATTAATCATTAATACTTTCATGGCATGAAATTCAGCATTTATTTAAATAATATTTTCTTCTGTCTCATCAACTTTTGCTAAACAATATCAAATTGTTTCACTCAAAAATTTATCTAGGTCAGGTGAGAAGTACTTCCTAAGGTAATTATTTATAAAACATCAATACATATTAGAAGTCATATTTTTAAATTACCAAAATGATCTACCCTGACTTCTCTATACAAATTAGATCCCTCATCATTCTCTACCGTGATCCTTTAATTATTTACATAGCACTAAATCACCACTTTGCAAATTAGACATCCATTCCTTTATTTATTGTCTTTTTCCTCATGACAAAATAAGCTGGAGTGAGCTTTGGTTCATAACTGGGCTCAACATTTAGAACAGTAGCTGGTGGTCAGTAAATGCTCAACAAATATTTCTCCAATGAATGCATGAATCCAACAACTATAACAGCAATAAGAAAAGGCATAAACTTACACTGTACCTTTTGAAGTCATAAAATAAAGAATTTAATGTTAAAGAACACATTAGAAAATATCTACCTCTCATGGCAAAACCTTTCCAGTACTTTTTCAACATGAGAAAAAAATCACAGTATGTTACACTCTGTGAATTTCTTTTTTCTATTTCATTCTTTAGGCATAAGATTTTTATTACTTTGAAATCTAATGGCTAAACATATATCGTTTCAGACTGCCACATTTTCTTCAAAATGGTTATCAATTATATTTTCTACCTCTCTTATTTTTATAACTTAGTTTCACTTAAACTTGCGATACAAAAGCTCACACACTATTTAAAATGGATGAGTCCATTATGAATATGTATTTTTAAATGTAATTAAAGAATCCACATGCAATTTCTAATCTGTTCAAATGTTTGTGAATTTAAATGACGATATTAACGATACTTCAATTTAAAAAATGACGCTATTCAGTATTATAATAGCAACACGGAAATGTCATTTAGACTAGATGAGCTCACTTCAATAGTGTGGCTTTTAAAGCTAAGGCTTCGCTCAACAATTTAAATCACAACTATTCAGTTACTGGTTTATATGGGTAATCTATTATACAAACTTCTCTTCACATAGTTTTTTAAGACAACAGTATTTGTTTTATGAGTAATCAATTTTAATAAATCTACTCCATTTTTTTTTGGTATCATTAATCTAAATTACATGTGGAACATTATGTTTACCAGGTTCTCCCCTTCACCAAGTACTCCCCACAACCCCCATTACAGTCACTGTCCATCAGCATAGTAAGATGTTGTAGAATCACTACTTGCCTTCTCTGTGTTGCACAGCCCTCCCTGTGCCTCCCCCCACATTATACATGCTAATCGTAATGTCCCCTTGCTTTCCTCTCACCTTATCCCTCCCTTCCCACCCATCCTTCCCAGTCCCTTTCCCTTTGGTAACTGTTAGTCCATTCTTGGGTTCTGTGATTCTGCTGCTGTTTTGTTCCTTCAGTTTTTTCTTCGTTCTTATACTCCACAGATGAGTGAAATCATTTGGTACTTGTCTTTCTCCGCATGGCTTATTTCACTGAGCATAATACCCTCTAGCTCCATCATGTTCTTGCAAATGGTAGGATTTGTTTTCTTCTTATGGCTGAATAATATTCCATTGTGTATGTGTACCACCTTTTCTTTATCCATTCATCTCCTGATGGACACTTAGGTTGCTTCCATTTCTTGGTTATTGTAAATAGTGCAGAGATAAACATAGGGGTGCATCTGTCTTTTTCAAACTGGGCTGCTGTATTCTTAGGGTAAATTCCTAGAA
Source organism: Manis pentadactyla (assembly GCF_030020395.1). Classification (NCBI taxonomy): domain Eukaryota; kingdom Metazoa; phylum Chordata; class Mammalia; order Pholidota; family Manidae; genus Manis; species Manis pentadactyla. The sequence goes on along the minus strand of NC_080023.1, from coordinate 32,417,142 downwards.
GTGGAATTCCTGGGTCAAATGGTATTTCTATTTTCAGCTTTTTGAGGAACCTTCATACTGCTTTCCACAATGGTTGAACTAATTTACATTCCCACCAGCAGTGTAGGAGGGTTCTCCTTTCTCCACAACCTTGCCAACATTTATTGTTGTTTGTCTTTTGGATGGTGGTGATCCTTACTGGTGTGAGGTGATATCTCATTGTGGTTTTAGTTTAGATTTATCTGATGATTAACGATGTGGAGCATCTTTTCTTTGGATGTCAACCTTTTATCAGATATGCCATTTCTGAATATATTCTCCCATACTGTAGGATGTCTTTTTGTTCTATTGGTGGTGTTCTTTGCTGTACAGAAGCTTTTCAGCTTGATATAGTCCCACTTGTTCATTTTTGCTTTTGTTTTCCTTGCCCAGGGAGATATGTTCATGAAGAAGTTGCTCATGTTTATGTCCAAGAGATTTTTGCCTATGTTTTTTTCTAAGAGTTTTATGGTTTCATGACTTACATTCAGGTCTTTGATCAATTTTGAATTTACTTTTGTGTATGGGGTTAGACAATAATCCAGTTTCATTGTTTTACATGTAGCTTATTCCTACATTTTTAAGAGTGTAACATATTGTATAAAACACATCAAGAATTCAGTTTACTCTACTAACTCAGCAGCACTTCACCTCCCCAAGTATTCCCTCAACTATAAAAAAGAATACACATAACACATGATTTCATAGAACTCTCTGAAGTTTTGGTAATTCTGGGATACTTTTAAAATTTTGTCAAATTAGGTCTTTTATTAGAATTTGGCATGTTTAAAAAATGTGGAAACAAATACAATTCCACTAATACTTAAAAATGTGTAAAGGCAGAAAGCATCAGTTAATGATTTACACAAGCGAGGAAAGATTTGAGTTTTAATTTTAACTTAATTCCAGACATTTATCAAATATTCTGTACTTCTCCAGCCTCATAAAAAAATTACAACCGTAAATAAAATCCTGTATTTATGTAAATTCAATAAATATTTGTGCTGTATGCAGAAAGAACTCAAAGACAAAGAACAGATAGTGAAATCCATCAGGGCAGGGACCACTATATTCTCAACAACTTATATAGCGTATGACATTCAAATATTTAATGAATTTAAATCAAAGAACAAATGAATAAAGACCCTGATTTAAAAGATCTTAAAATCTAGCCAAAGAGGGTTTGAATGAAACCTTTATCAAATTACCAAGGACTAAGCATAGTATGTCCTTCATTTGGGAGAGGATGAAGATCCTGAGTAGAGATTATAGGTATGCTTCAAAAAGTTAATATCACAATGAAGAGCGGATTTGTGAGGGAAGATACCATCAGTAGTGAAACCGGCCAGAAAACTCTTACAAGGTGAGATGTATAGCTCAACTTTGAGTAGAAGCAACAAGATTTGAAAGGGGGATGGATGGTAAAGATGTTACAAAGATAGACATCATAGAACGTCTGTGGCAAATGAACAAGAAAAATCAAAGTCTATGGCATCTTCAAACCTGGGTGACTAGAGGAAGAATGGTAACATTAACATAAATAAGGAAGGAGGCCAGTTTCAGGAGGATTTAGTGTAGTCTTAGACAAATTTGGCTTTAATTATGTATCTAACAAATAGAGGGGCAGGGTCTAAGAGACATCTAACTTATAGATAAAAATCAATTCATTATATAATAATTAAAATGGCAAAGATCAAGGATAAGGACAGACTATTAAAAGCAGGCAGAGAGAGAAAAAGATCACATACAAAGGAAAGCCCATCAGGCTACATCAGACTTCTCAGCAGAAGCCTTTCAGGCCAGAAGGGAGTGGCATGATATATTTAATGCAATGAAGCAGAAGGGCCTTGAACCAAGAATAATCTACCCAGCAAGATTATCATTTAGATTTGAAGGAGGGATTAAACAATTTCCAGATAAGCAAAAGCTGAGAGAATTTACCTCCCACAAACCATCTCTACAGTGTATTTTAGAGGGACTGCTATAGATGGAAGGCTAAATAGCTGTCACCAGGAGAAATAAAACCACAGTAAACAAAGTAGAACAATTAATTACTAAGCAGATGTAAAATAAAATCAACTACCCCCAAAGTCAGTCAAGGGATAGACAAAGAGTACAGAATATGATACTTAATATATAAAGAATGGAGGAGGAAGAAAAAGGAGGAAAAAAAAAGAGGACCTTTAGATTGTGTTTGGAATAGCATACTAAGTGAGTTAAATTAGACTGTCAGATAGTAAGGAAGCTCCCCTTGAACCTGTGGTAACCACAAATCTAAAGCCAGCAATGGCAATAATACATAACTATCAATAATCACCTTAAATGTAAGTGGTCTGAATACACCAATCAAAAGACATAGAGTCACTGAATGGATAAAAAAACAAGACCCATCTATATGCTGCCTACAGGAGACTCACTTCAAACCCAAAGACATACACAGACTAAATTAAAAGTCAAGGGATGGAAAAAGATATTTCATGCAACTAACAGGGAAAAAAAGCAGGAGTTGCAGACTTGTATCAAACAAAATAGTCTTCAAAATAAAGAAAATAACAAGAGACAAAGAAGGACATGATATAATAATAAAGGGGTCAGTCCAATAAGAGGATATAACCATTATAAATATCTATGCACCCAACACAGGAGCACCTACATATGTGAAACAAATACTGACAGAATTAAAGGGGAAAATAGAATGCAATGCATTCATTTTAGGAGACTTCAACACACCACTCACTCCAAAGGACAGATAAACCAGACAGAAAATAAGGACACAGAGGCACTGAACAACACAGAACAGATGGACCTAACAGACATCTACAGAACATTCCACCCAAAAGCAGCAGGATACAGATTCTTCTCAAGTGCACATGGAACATTTTCAAGAGTAGATCATATACTAGGCCACAAAAAGAGTAAATTTAAAAAGATTGAAATTGTACCAACCACTTTCCCAGACCACAAAGGTATGAAACTAGAAACAAATTACGCAAAGAAAATGAAAAAGCCCACAAACACATGGAGGCTTAACAACATGCTCCTAAATAATCAATGGATCAATGACCAAATAAAAACAGAGATCAGGCAATATATGGAAGCAAATGACAACAATAATTCAACACTGCAAAATCTGGGGGACGCAGCGAAGGCTGTGCTAAGAAGCAAATATATCGCAATACAGGCCTACCTCAGGAAAGAAGAACAAACCCATATGAACAGTATAAAATCACAATTAACAAAACTAAAAAAAGAAGAACACATGAGGCCCAAAGTCAGAAGGAGGGGCATAATAAAGATTAAAGCAGAAAAATAAATAAAATCGAGACGAATAAAACAATAAAAAGAATCAATGAAAGCAGGAGCTGGTTCTTTGAGAAAATAAACAAAATAGATAATCCCCTAACCAGACTTATCAAGAAAGAGAGTCTACAAATATAAACAGAATCAGAAATGAGAAAGAAAAAAATCACTACAGATACCACAAAAATACAAAGAATTATTAGATAAAACTATGAAAAATTATATGCTAACAAACTGGATAACCTAGAAGAAATGGACAACTTTCTAGAAAAATACAACTGTCTAATGCTGACCCAGGAAGAAACAGAAAATCTGAACAGACCAATTTCTAGCAATGAAATTGAACTGGTAATCAAAAAACTACCTAAGAACAAAACCTTTGGACCAGATGGCTCCACCACTGAATTTTATCAAACATTTAGTGAAGATGTAATAACCATCCTCCTTAAAGTTTTCCAAAAAGTAGAAGAGGAGGGAATACTTCCAAACTCATTCTATGAGGAATCATCACTCTAATACCAAAACAAGGCAAAGAGACCACAAAAAAAGAAAATTACAGACCAATATCCCTGATGAATACAGATGCAAAAATACTCAACAAAGTATTAGCAAACCGAAGAACACATCAAGAAGATCATCCGTCATGATCAAGAAGGATTAATTCCAGGATGATCATCTGCATAGATGCTGAAAAAGTAGTCGACAAAATTCAACATCCATTCATGACAAAAACTCTCCACAAAATGGGTATAGAGGGCAAGTACTCCAACATAATAAAGGGACAAGCCTTTATTATAAATAAAGACAAACCCACAATCAACATCATACTTAACAGCAAGAAGCTGAAAGCTTTTCCTTTAAGATTGGGAACAAGACACGGATGCCCACTCTCTCCACTTTTATTCAACATAGTTTTGGAGGTCCTCGCCATGGCAATCAGAAAACACAAGCTTCAAGATTGGTAAAGAATAAGTTAAAACTGCCACTGTTTGCAAATGACAAGACATTGTACATAAAAAACCCTAAAGAATCCACTACAAAACTACTAGATCTAATATCTGAATTCAACAAAGTTTCAGGATACAAAATTAATACACACAAATCTGTTGCATTCCTATACACTAACGATGAACTAACAGAAAGAGAAATCAGGAAAACAATTCCATTCACAATTGCATCAAAAATAATAAAATATCTAGGAATGAACCTAACCAAGAATGTGAAAGACCTATACCCTGAAAACTACAAGACACTCATGAGAGAAATTAAAGAAAATACCAATAAATGCAATAAATGGAAATAAAATTCCATGCTCATGGATAGGAAGAATTAATATTGTTAAAATGGCCATCCTGCCTGAAGCCATCTACAGATTCAATGCAATCCCTATCAAAATACCAACAGCATTCTTCTAACAAACGAGAGCAAATAGTTCTAAAATTCACATGGAACCACAAAAGACCCTGAATAGCCAAAGCAATCCTGAGAAGGAAGAATAAAGCAGGGGGGGATTATGCTCCCCGACTTCAAGCTCTACTACAAAGCCACAGAAATCAAGACAATTTGGTATTGGCACAAGAACAGACCCATAGACCAATGGAACAAACTAGAGAACCCAGGCATAAACCCCAGAATATATGTTCAGTATATGATAAAGGAGCCATGGACATACAATGGGGAAATGACAGTCTCTTCAACAACTGGTGTTGGCAAACTAGACAGCTACATGCAAGAGAATGAATCTGGATTATTGTCTAACCCCATAAACAAAAGCAAATTCAAATGGATCAAACAAGTGAATGTAAGTCATGAAAATATAAAACTGTTAGAAGAAAACATAGGCAAAAATCTCTTGAATATAAACATGAGCAACTTTTTCCTGAATGTATCTCCTCAGGCAAGGGAAACAAAAGCAAAAATGAACATATGGGACTACATCAAGCTAAAAAGCTTCTGTACAGCAAAGGACACCATCATCAGAACAAAAACGCACCCTACAGTATGGGAGAATATATTTGTAAATGACATATCTGACAAGGGGTTAACATCCAAAATATATAAAGGATTCACATGCCTCAACACTCAAAAAGCAAATAACCCAAATTAAAAATGGGCAGAGGATATGAACAGACAATTCTCCAAAGAAAAAATTCAGATAGCCAATAGGCACATGAAGAGATGCTCCACATTGCTAATTATCAGGGAAATGCAAATTAAAACCACAATGAGATATCACCTCACACCACTTAGGATGGCCAACATAGAAAAGACTAGGAACAACAAATGCTAGCAAGGATGAGGGAAAAGGGGAACCCTCCTACACTGATGGTGGGAATGTAAACTAGTTCAACCACTGTGGAAAGCAATATGGAAGTTCCTCAAAAAACTAAAAATAGAAATACCATTTGACCCAGGATTTCCACTCCTAGGTATTTACCCAAAGAAAAGAAGTTCTCAGATTCAAAAAGACATATGCACCCCTATGTTTATTGTAGCACTATTTACAATAGCCAAGATATGAAAGCAACCTAAGTGTCCATCAGTAGATGAATGGATAAAGAAGACGTGGTACATATACACAATGGAATATTATTCAGCCATAAGAAAGAAACAAATCCTACCATTTGCAATATGGATGGAGCTAGAGGGTATTATGCTCAATGAAATAAGTCAGGTAGAGAAAGACAAATACCAAATGATTTTCCTCATTTGTGGAGTATAACAATGAAGCAAAACTGAAGGAACAAATGGCAGCAGACTCACAAACTCCAAGAAGGCACTAGCAGTTACCAAAGGGAAGGAATGGGGGAGGGCAGGTGGGAGAAGGGGATTGAGGGATATTATGATTGGTACATGTGGTGTCAGGGGGATCATGGGGAAGACAGTGTAGCACAAATTAGACAAGTAGTGAATCTGTGTCATCTCACTACACTGATGGACAGTGACTCCAATGGGGTATGGGGGGTACTTGATAATATGGGTGAATGTAGTAATCATATTGTTTTTCATGTGAAAGCTTCATAAGAGTATATATCAATGATACCTTAATAAAAAAAAATCAATCCATTAAAGAAGCCAGAAATTTAACATGTGGATAGACGAATCCGGGGCTGTCAGCACTGATTATCTTTGCATTCTTTCCACTAGTTGCCACAAACACATGGCATCAAAATTTCTTTTGTAATAAATACAAAAGCTTAGAATAACACTCTGAAATTCAAAATTACGTATCTATCACAAAGTTAAATCGTTCACTTTGTTAAAAATAATTGGGACATATTTATTATTTAATTAGTAAATGTAATTTTTAAATGTTGATTTTAAATTCAGCTGTAACAGGCTAAGAGATTTAGCTTTGTAAGCTACATGATCAACAACTCAGCAGTCAAGAACTCTGATATACACTGAAAACTGAAGTGCAGTTTCATGGTAAAAGCCATCTAATATAGGGATTTTATTTCTTTGGGTACCCTAAAAGCACTGTGATATATAAGATCAAGGTGAAAAAAAAATTTTAACCTTTAAGCTAAATTATGTCTCCTTGCTCTGTGGTCATACAGCATCCCAACCTGCTCAGATAACTCAATAATCTCACTGAAATTATTTAATGTCTGCCTTTTCTCCTAGATTGGAAACTCTATGAAGGTTACAGAAAGGACAATGGCAACTGTTTGTCTTCTATGTAGCTTTATGGTGATGGAGGCGAAATAAGTAATCAGTACATCTAGACACAAATATAATCAAGCAAAATTGCCTGGATGCTCTGTACAAATAACAAGCCAATCACAGATGAATTTGATTTCTGCTGCAGGACCAATCAGATTTGATAGATTATATATTTATATCAGAAGAGTCAAAGTTGAGTAGGGAAAGAATAATGTAAGCAATAGAGAGGAGAAAACTGTGAAGCATTCTGCTTCTCAGCTGCTCATAATTAGAAATAGTTAATCATTACAAATGTTAAACCATTAAATGTTAACCATTAAAGAAACTCTCTCGCTTGCCCTACAACTAGACCTAAAAAAATAAATAAACAAAAACCACCAAAAGACTGTTCTACAATTTAACTTCAGCAAAAAGCAAAATGAGGAATGCTAGTGAATCAAATGGTGATCCGTGGAGACCAGGGGAGGCTAGAACTATTTCTTAGTGTTAATCTATGTTCTTAGGAGGTAGCTCAGAGCAGTCCTCCCCAACTCCCAGTCTCCAAGGGGAAGGGAGGGGTGACAAATTTAGAAAGACAAACTGGTTCAGGCCCTTCCAAAGGATGCTGAATTTGTCCATCAATTCTAAACTCATACAGAGCACAGAATTGGATATTCTTTCTGCTTTTCAGAGAAATATCTCCCCAAAGAAAGGCAAATACTAAGTAGAAATGAGTCAACTACCTCAAGCTTAAATCTCCTGTAATCCACTCTCCACAGTACAGCCAAAGTACCTTCCACAGTGCAATTCTTGACCCTATCACTCTTACTTCAAACTTTTGCTTTTGATCACCTGCAATATAAAAAAAAAACCAAGGTCTTTAGAATAGAATTTAGCCTTGCCTTCCTCTCAACAGTCTTCCTATTTCACAATTTTTTTAAAGAGTTAAAACACTACATCAAAGGAAACAAAATATTATCGAATACTTCCCAAATGAAAAGGACTTTGGAAGACACTGGATAATACAAGTGTGAACAAACTTTTTTTCTCTTCATTTCACCTTCAGTTAAGTCTCTTAGTTCTGTTCCCTTGGCAATCTGATAGAAGTATGTATGTTGACTGTTACTAGGCAACGTTACTTATAGTAAGAATGATTATTAGCAAATTTGCATCTCAGAAGAACTATAAATGAACTATAAATTCCTCATTAGGAAGCCATAGCTTTGACTTCGCTAAGGTGATGACTCTTGTAATTGGCATAGCCCTTGGAGGGTCCTGGAAGCTAAGCGTGTGGAGTTGTGTTAAGAGCTACTCTCTCCTGTGGGATATAAGATTTTTTAAGCCGAGGCAGCTCCTGCATCTACCTGGTGTGAGGTTGATCTCCTTCACCTGAGCTTTCCCTTGGAATGCTGTCTCCCAGATGGCTATGTGAACTGCTTACATGAACTGCTGGGAGGGATCACAAGCACTGAGGAGAACATTTGATGTTGCCCTGCTGGTGGGCTGTGATTCCTCTGATATTCTTCTGATTAAACAAGCCTACGGTAGTTTCCTGAGTCTTAATGTTTAGTTGAACCTAAGAAGGCCCGTTCATTTGCACAGCAATGAGAGTATAAGAATGTCTTAGAATGCCATTACAGATGGTCTACAATCTGTACCCAAGATGGTACCTAAGCCTCTTCCCCCTTTTGTTTGCTCTTTTAACCTAACATACATCCCTGACAATCCAAATATACAGCTTTTACTGACCTTCCTCTGTTGTTCTTTTGCTGGGGACCCCCTTTCCCATGTAACATGTACTATACCTCCCTATAATTCCTTCTCTCAGCCATCTGCTGAGGTGAAGCTATGGGTATTTTTCAACCAGAAAGAAAGGAGAAACTGCATGGTTAAAGAATTCAAGGGAACTTTGCTAAGAGGAGATAAGTATATATAGCTTACAGAAACAGTATGCAAATTTATTGAGAATAAAATTAGGTTAAGTGGGTGCAGAGATATGGCAATAGCATGTTAAAGTGTCAAATGTCCAGACAGACTGTCTAGACCAATTTGGCTGGTAGAAAAGAGCAAAGCAAGACAGTATATTAAAGGAGATTTATATATATATAAAATAGACATAAGAAGGAGCAAAGCTCCTTTTTTCTTGCATTATTAGCTGTGGGGAGAAGCCAGGGAACCCTGTATCCGCACCAAAAGAAAGTGATTTGTAAGAGACAATTCAGGTATTATTAGCACCTTGGGAGAAGGTGAAGGAATGGATGACATGGTTACAATGGAGATGGCATTTACCAGTGTTTGGGGAGGGGATATTGTTGCTACTAGCAAGCTCTGATTCTACCTTCTTATCCTGATCATCTTAATCTAGATTGTCCCAGTAGAATTTGCAAGTTGATGTTAACTGAGTAGAATTTCAACTGGCATCCCAGATTTCTTTAATACCAAACTATTAGAAAACTGCTTCCTTCTCTATTACAAAGTTGCCAATTACCCTAACTTGTTATGCTTTAAGGCCAACTCTTATTATTTTTGAACTCTTATTGATTCTAAATTTAAGATGTGGCACTTAGAAAATATTTAGTTCTTCAGGAGCTGCAAAGGGCTCTAGTTAGTTTCAAGTGTGACAACCCTTACATTAAAACATTTAACAGGGAAATAGAGTAAACCAGTGTATGTGAGAAAAAAGGGAAAAAGAATGAAGTATATATGCAGAGAGAAAGAGAGGCAAGAAATCATACACATAGACCTGGAAAGGGATAGCAGCCCCAACTCCTAACTTTCTGTTACTGATGCCAGTTGCTTCTAGACTCAGGGGCACTTCTTGCCCTCGGTCTCTGTGATATAAAGCTTTACTCCTTTCAAACAAAACACTCTTTTTGCTTAAACTAGTTTAAAGTAATTTGTCACAAAAAAAATCCCTAAGATCGAAAAGGTGATTAGGGGCAAAGTATAAAACAGTGTATACATACTCAATCAGGTTTTATTTGCTTATTTATTTATCTACCTATCTACTTACTTATTTAGGATTTTGGCAAAACCATGTTTATTGGTTAGTTATTAAACCTATCTGCAGGTTCATAATCAGGTTTTACCATACTGAAGAGCCTGCTAATGTTGTTTAGAGAAAGGGAAAGAAAGAGAACTCAATTATAGCTATTTTCTGTTGGGGTTGTAAACTTTCAATGCATCTTTTTATTCTCACAGGATTTAACACAGAACCTTATATGCATCATACTTAACAAATGTTTATTGAATGGACATATAATTCAAAAATAATGAAATCCACTTGGTCAAAAAAGTATATCTAATTGTAGAGTTTTCAAAAGCATTTCATTTCCAATTAATAAAAGATGTTTATCATTCATTAGCATAATTCTGATTAAACACACATACATACACAAAGAAATGCAGTTTTCTATTTTCTAAATAGAACACTGAAAAACATAATTTGAATTTGACTTATTCATATTTTGTGTTACATTATGGGATTATAAAGCTTGCTTAGCACAGACATTAAGACTGTCCAAAGCTTATTCCAGTTCTCCTCCTTCTGGGCACAAGATAGAATTGCATTGCCCTACTTCCTGGAAATTGGGTGTAGTCATATAACTTGTTTTGGCCAATGAAGTAGAGAAAGGTGGAAACCTTTAAGAGCCAGTATGCAATTCATCACATCCTCTTCCCTTTCCTAACAATTGTGGAAGCGTTCCCTCCGACAACGTGGGGCTCCAAATAACTTCCTGGAACAGCTCTCCTGCTGACCCTAACTGGACACATAGTGTGACTAGAACCAACCAAACCTTTGTTGTTTTTGTTTTAAACCATGAGAACATTAGGGTCTTTTGTTACCACAGCACAATATATCCTACCTAATATACTCAGCAGACTCCTCTCTTATAAATGGAGTGGAAACAATACCTCTGGCCCTCAATTTGTCTTCAAAATGGTTACATTTTGTATAGCACTGCATCATATGTAGAATACTTTCTTATGGAGGTGTTCTAGTTATCCAAACTCTCAAAACACAAACATAGGAACTGAAAGGAGCTAGATACATTTTTGGACCAAACCCTCATTCTCTCAACTCTTACTACTTGATATCTGAAACTCTGAAAACAAACACATTTGGATAAAATAATACTCCTTGCCCTCCAAACTCTTGCTATCTGCACTCAGGAATAGAAAAAAAAAAAAACCTGACAGTAAGGATTCTTGATAATTATTTCATTCATGCCTTAAAGCTGTTTTTCTAATACCCAGTACCTACTAGATCCTCAACATCTATTGAATGAACTGTGTGCTGTCACCATTTAAATCTTAACAAATAAAGAAACAGATTCAGGGAGGTTCATAAATTTGCTGGAAACAAACTGGCACATTTGTGGCACAATCCCAGACTTGCTAGCTTCAAATCCCTTGCTCTTTCCCCTATGAAGCACACTTTTTACGGTCTCCTACAGCTACAGAATTCTAAAATTTGATAGTAACAATATTATCAATAGCGTGCCTGATAAAAAGAACATGCTATTCACATATTTACACACAATAATTAAAGTCATTCTTTAAGGAATTCCACCTTAGTCTAACTCAAGATAGAGTACTTGGAAGCATCGAACAGGAAAATGTCCTAGAGAGCATGTGGTCCAACAGGTACCTGCAGAACAATGAAGAACTATGAAAGAATTCAGGGGGAAAGACTTTTTCCTCTGATACCTACAGTTTTATAGTACAATTTGACTTTTTTCTTCACTTTGGTTCTTGCCAAATTGGCTCTCCTCAAACTCTTTATCAAACCTTATTTGTAAGAAATACTCATGAAGAATTGCCTGAAGGATAGGCAATCCATTCATTTCTAAGGTTCAGTGGTTCTCAGTTTATGTTCCATACTCAAACAAACTTGGAAAGGGTCACAAAATATATCCCCCTTTAAAAGAGTAAACTTGAACATCAGCCAAGAAATTGAGTAAAAAAAAAAAAAAAAACCACTGGAATTTGTCTAACCCAGCTATCAAACTTTTTCGAGCTTAGAATCTTATTTCAAGAACTAAATCACTGATTTCTCATTCCTTATAACACAGTTTGAGAAATACTGTTCTAAGTATTTAAATGTTATGAGTGCATCAAATTAAGCCTTCATAGTTGTTTTATTATTGCCCTATATTGAAGAACACTGTTCTCCAAATTCATCATTTTCTGTTGGGATATTTCAAAGATGCTGCCGAATGCATTACACAATCTTTTATTAAGGACTGTGAGAAAATGTTCCTCTCAGGCCTCATTACAACAAAATGCCCTGCTTAAGCAGAACTGGTTCTTTTCTACCTCAGAATTAGAAACACACTGAAACTTAACTTTGTTCCTCTCTCCCTCCCTCTTTTTTCCTGGCTGCTAGGGAAGCCCAGAGTCAAAACTGGGACTCATCTCCAGGTGCAGGATCTTACAGTATGTACTTGGATTTATCTTTTCTCTTGATTTTGTATTCTTTTTCCTGCGCTGTCTGAATTTTCTCATTGTTTTGTTTTACCCTATCGTACTATATGGACACTAAGTTGTTTCAAATCATTTTTGGAACTATATAGTGTGTACGTTAAATCCTATCTTTTTAAAATTTTATTCTCCAAACCTGCCCAATTACCCAAAAATCAGTGTATTCACCTTTGTGTAAAAGTATTCACATAGTTACAACATGCCAATGGACCACACAAATTTACAATATAGTCAAATCTGCAAATGCTTAAAACCAGGAAAAAAGTCAATTTTTTTCAGTTGTCTACTAACCAAAAAGATTTACCAAACTGTTTTCTAAACGGAAGAGTAATATTACCATTTATTGGGTACCAGTAACTGCTAGGCACTTTTACTTCATATACAAGAGTTTCACTTTCTTTTAAAGAGAGAAGCAAGGGCATGTGTGTATACATAATCTCTGAAAGTATGCATGAGAAACTGGTTATGTTGGTTGGCTGGGAGTACAGGAGTGGGTGGGGAGAGAGACTTTGTACCCCTTCTGTATCTTCTGAATTTGGTGAATGCATCAGCTATTCAAAAATATTTTTAAAAAATCAAAATGGAACGATAATAAAGATGGCAGGAAGCTTTACTCTTTGATACAGCAAACTTTCTTCGTGAGCTTTCGATCCCAGAGCACGCAGTGAAATAGCCAAATCAAAATTTCAACCAGGCTCGCCAGTTTTTGTTGATAAAAAGTCCCTTTCTGATCTTCCACACTCGGAGGAAGAGGCAATTACTTAGAATGAAAACTTAGATTATGACAGCCTGCCAGCAATAATGAAAAAAAAAATCCGAAATGGTTTCCACTGTGTTTTATCAGTATAACAGCACCGGGAAGAAGCAATGGTTCTGGACAGTGGTCCACCCCGCGTCCACAACTTTGCCCAACTCGAGGGCGGCCCGGACGCCGCTCCCGGGCTCGCGGCTGCAGGGCGGGGAGGCCGGGTCGGGTTCCAGCCCTGGAGCGGTCGGGGAGGTCCCGGCGGAACCAAGCCTCCGGGAGGGACGTGCGGAGGCGCCTTCCCCGCGGGACCGGTCGCCGCGGCCCGGCGGTGGGTGGCGCGGGGGGCCGGGAGCCAGGAGCGGGCCTCGCTGCGCCGCCGGCCGCCGCGGCTCCCTCCCCGACGCCGGGGAGGAAGTCGTACTTACCGCGTTGGGCTCCGGCGGCGGCCAGGGGTCTCAGCGGGGCGGGACGGCCAGGCGCGGGGAGGGGAGGAGGCGGGGGGCGGGGGGCAGCGGGCCGCGGAGAGAGATGCTCGGCCCCGCCGGCGCCCCCAGCCCCTTCCCGGCAGCCTCACCCCCGCAGCCGGCCGGCCCGGGGCGGACCACTTCCCCCTCAGTCAGGCGGCGCCGAGCCGGGCGCGGGCGACGGAGACGAACTCGGCGGGTTGCTCCTGATGGGGTGCCGCTCCTGACGGGGTGCCGCTCCTGACGGAGTGCCGGACAGGCGGACGGGTGGCGGTTGGACCCGGCTCGTCCGTTACCCCTGGCGCTGCGCGAGCAGCTCTCCGCCCCGCCCACTCCAGCCAGGCCCCGCCCCCTCCTCGCGGGCTGCGCGTCCGCGAGAAACCCCCTCGGCCGCGGGGTTGGCGGTTTCTCCTCCACGCAGCGCGGCGCGCGCCGACGGCGGGGCCTGGGAGATGGGGAGGCAGAGGAGAGTGGAGGGCGAGGGCTGAGGAGAGGGGAGCTCTGGGCGGGGCAGGATGGGCGGGGCTCGGGGAGAGGGCGGGGCGCGGCGGCCGACAAGGATTGCGGTTGTTCCCCGCCCCTTGAAGCTGGGACAAGGGAATTCCTACGGGTGGAAGTTTAGGAAGAGGCCCCTCACCAGGGATGGAAGTCGATCGGAGAGAAGGCCTGTGGTTTTTGATTCCTTGGAGAACAGGACAATATTGTCCTAGAGCTTTGGGGGAACTCACCAAGAGTTGCCTCTCTTCTCCATCCCCTGCGACCCTTTCCCGTTCAAAAGTTTGGTAATTATTGTGTCCCGAGGCGGGTTTGTGCCATAGTAATTATGATCCTCAACTCTGTGACCATATCATTGTTTTCCAATGGTGGGATAATAGGACTTCAACAGAAGTAGGTGCCTTTTTCATTCTTGTAGCCAACTCCAACTATATGTTAGGTGCTGAGAATAACAATTTATTCAGCGCCTACACGCCAAACAAATCTAAGCGTTTAACATATGTTAACTCATAATCAGTTTGAGAAAAACAGCTATGGTCCCTGTCCCCATGGAGCTCATGGTGGATATGGAGGAAAGGGGTTTCCTTAGTTTGTCTCAGAGTGATGTGTAAATGAAATGTCCACCTGCTTTTGGTCTTCTTAGGTTATTTGCAGATTCTGTGTTTGCTACTCTGAGCTAGCTGTATACTGTCCGTGTGGGTTGAATATGGTCATTTCCCTTGCAATGCTTTTGCTAGATCTTCACTATGTCTTCACAATGAAAATCCAGTGCAAGCAGGTGGTCCAGGAGACTGATGGATCAAATCACTAACTGAATTAACAGCCGAATTATGGCAGCAGCCTGGGGTGGCTTGAAGATCTACTTAGGGATATATTTTGTATACTCCCACTTGGGGAAGTGGTTAAGAAAAAGCAACATAATGTGAAACAGTGAAGCATTGACATAGACTGCTAGTGCCAAGGGAAGCAGATGGGCAGATCAAAAACTGTTACAATCAGGAAGGAGATACATCACAAAATCTACCATTGAGGGCTCCATCCACAAAGCACTGGATACATTTTTATCAGAGCCAGTGGAAGAGGCTCTTCCCAACCCCTCGGAATCTATCACATCTACACTATAGCATTATCTTTAAATACAAAAGACAGTTGTGTAAACACATAGCCTGAGTCTTTGGAATTTGGTATTTTTCAGCTCTCGTTTGCTTTTCTGGTGTTAACATTTGTGCATATTAACAGCAACTGACTTTCTTCTCAGTCCCCCTCCATCATTTGCTGTTCAATTTTGGAGTTTTAATTCAGTCTTTTGAGTTTAGAGTGAGAAAGACTATAAAGCACTGCAATCAAATCAGATCACAATTTCAGTAAAGAAATGAATTCTAATTTAGGAAATTGGCAATCCCATACACCCTCTCCTTTTTTTTCCATGTTAAATGTATTGTTCTGTCCTGAAATCTGTTCTCATTGATTTACTACTCTGTATTTTCCACTTCCTTGCTCCACCACCCCAATAAAAGCAAACCCAATAAAACATCCCTCCTGATCTGACACCCTGATGCTGCTGCCTTAGCACCTACTTTGCTTCTCAGGTTGATTCCCTTTCTGCCAACAAGCCAAAAACTCGTAGTGAAACCTTTGCGTGTCCCTCTGCCTGGAAGGCTCTTAGCTATTCACATGATTGTCCCCTTTTATCTTCATGCCGTTTTTTTTCTATCTTATGCAAACTGCACCCCCTTCCATCTCATTTCTCAGCACTTGGCACCACCTGACATATATCTGTCTCTCTGCTCCCACTAGAAATGTAAACTCCACAAAAGGAGAAACTTGTCTGCTCAGTTCAGTTATACCACCAGTGTCTATTACTTACTGTGCCTGTCACAAAGTTGATACTCAACAAATATTTTTGAATGAATGAATGACTTCACATAGGAAAGACAGTATTCCTTTTTGTAATGCCAAAAGGCTTCCATGCAATTTATCTTATAACAAAGTCAAGAGACTTAGACAAATTAATAAGGTCTGAAGTACAGCCCAATTTTACCCTATTCAAAATTAGAATTTGAAGTTGTTGTTTTAATCTCTTATTTCGCCATATACCAAGCAACAGGATTTGAAGAGGCTTTCACAGCTATGAATTAATGCTGAGATCTTACAACTTGGCCCATAAATGGATCCACGGAATCAGAGAGTGATGATGGATCTAGAAATGCTGTCTAAGACTTAATATTTTTCCCTGAGATGAAGCAATATCACAGTGATCATAAGTGGAATAACTGAACCTGAAATTTGATTACTGATAACTTCATAGATTGTGCTAATATTCCTTTGTCAGTGCTCAAATAATTTTCATTAATCATAATCATGATGGTGAGGTTAACAATTAATGTTTTAGTCTGGTTAAAGTGAATCCTGATAGACAGCAAACAGAACTTAATTCTAATGTGTAGATGTTCTTAATAAAGAAATGTTTTTCTTTTCTGCTCTGACTTTTCGTCTTCTGCTATGATTACCAGTTTGTGTGGGTGGGGAGGTTTAAAGGCTTGAATATCATTATATACTGTATCTGTGTCCAAAATCTGGATCCCAGGAATGGAATGTCTTTTAGAGGATTCAGGGTTTCTTTTAACAATACTGCTGCTATCCATGTTTCGATGTGAAAGAAAATCTATTAAAATATAGAGCTTTAAAAGGTATGAGCAGATCATACATACTCCTGGAAGGAGACTCTCCAGACTGAGAGACACAAGTGGCCAAGTAAGCCCAACTCAAAATTTGTCCCCTTGAAGTTCACCTCAGATTCTTTCCAGTTTCTCTTGGTTCCCCAGGTAATTCAGTCTCCTTTAACTTGGTTCAAATAATACCCCCTCCCTGCAAAAGTTTCCTTGACTTCCTTTATTACAACCAAACCAATCTAGGATTTTCAAAATGAACTTTCTATAGTTTAAAGGAAAATAAAAATGAAATTATTATGGGAATAAAAGCAACACACATGGCTCCATTCATTTGTTCAGCTATGGTTCCACAGTTTCCGTTCTTCAGGAACAAACTTCCATCTCCAAAGGGCAGGTATAAATCTACAGCCAATCTGCCTTGTTGCCTTGCCTCTTGGCTCCCTGTCTTTCTTCAGATGAAACGGTCATATTTTTGTGTTTCATATGGGAGCCATCAAGCTTGTCCCAATCACAGTCAAAGTTAAAGCCTCACTTGTATTTACTCCTGTTTCATTTTTACCTCTGGTCAGAGGGATATAACATAGTCCCAGTCCAATCACAAAACTTGGGGACTGACACTATGTATGAGCTCCTTCTTCAGGTGGGACTCTCTTTACACACGGAAGAAAGGTGATTACAGCCCACTGTGAAGCCATTCCTTTCAGTCCCCAGAACGGCCCCACACAGTACTGGGGACATGGGAAGGAATGTGCATTGTCTCATGCACATATTTCCATCCACCCCTTCAGAAGTAGACTTCCTACAATCAGGCCCCTTGCTATGACTGGAAAAAAAAAAAGTTTTTATAGAACAACTTTAAACACTTACTGCCAGTCTCTCTAACCTTTCTAAAACACAAACCTAACTCTGTTTAATCTCCCAGGACCCTGCTTACCGCGCTTTAGTGACTCCCTATTGCCTTCAGGGCAAAGTTAAACATCTCAGCTGGTTGTAAGATCCTTCATAATCTAACCTTTTCTACCTCTCCAGGCCTGTGCCCATTTGGAATGATTTGCAGTGTCCAGAATATATAATTTCTCCCACAATTGTATCTTTAAATACATTTCCTCCATCTGGAATGCCTGCCTTTCCACACCCCATTTGCCTAAGTTTCTCAAGACTCAACTCAAGGGTCATCTCCTCTGGCAATCTTTATTTTGAACTCTCATGTTCCTCCACTGATTTCCCATAATACTATAGGGGAGAAATAAATAATTTTCCTTCCAAGGCTTCTGGCTGAGACACCACTCCTCCCCCCATAATAAAAGACAGATTAATACAAGAAAAACAAACAGGAGTACAACAACATGCACCTCCTATATGCATGGAAGATACCCAGGAAAACAGAGTAACTCTCCAAAATGGCTCAAGACACTACCTTAAATACCGTCTCCAGCTAAAGCCAAAAGATTCTGGGGGTGAGGAGAGCCTGTTATGAGAGGTTACCAGGCAAAGCTCAGGTTGTTGTGCAGAGTTAAGTCAGTTCCCTTCTCCACTGATGAGTTTCTGAAGATGTAGTAATCCTCCTCTACCTGGAACAGAGAGGGAGAGACACCATTAAAAATGGAGATATTTCCTTATAAACATAAATACCTCTTACAAAAGGGCAACTTCTACTTGTTTTCAGAGCTTTTCCTGTGTCTACTGTTTCTTGAAAATAATCAGCCTAAATATGCCGAAGAAGAATATTTTGGGGTGGTCTCATTTGCTCCCCTTCAGTAACCTGTGTGCTCTTTACTGTAGCAGTGACTTGATGTACAGACATTGCCTAACTTGTCTGTCTCTCTCACAAGCTGACAGATCTTTGGTAGGAGGCACTCAGAAATCTTTGTTGAATGAATGAATGAATGAAGTACTTGTATTTATTTCTATACTTTAAGAAAAATTCTCCAAGCATCTTAATATGTTTTACTTTTTAAAAGTAACAGTTGTGAGGGAGGAGCCAAGATGGTGGCGTGAGTAGGGCAGTGGAAATCTCCTCCCAAAACCATATATATTTTCGAAAATACAACAAATACAACT
Organism: Manis pentadactyla; assembly: GCF_030020395.1. Taxonomy (NCBI): domain Eukaryota; kingdom Metazoa; phylum Chordata; class Mammalia; order Pholidota; family Manidae; genus Manis; species Manis pentadactyla. The sequence goes on along the minus strand of NC_080023.1, from coordinate 32,398,255 downwards.
ATTCCTAAAAGAGAGACCAGAAAATACAGTATAATAGTCAGGCTACATCTACATCTGCGAGAACTCAGCACCTCACAAAAGGGGGTAAGATACAAGCCACGGCCTGGTGGGACCGGAGTGCTCCCCTGACCCCAGCCCACGGGCGGGAAGGGAGGAGTCAGAGTAGAGAGGGAGTGGGAGCCCAGGACTGCTAAATACCCAGCCCTAGTCATCAACACTGGGAGTGCAGACACACAGTGCATGGTGTGCTGGATATTAGGGAAACGGAACAGTAAAACCTGCGAGTGGGTCCCCACAGTCGGCACCCCTGGGACAAAAGAAAAGCGAGTGATTTTTGAAAGTCTTAAGGGAACAGGAGCCTCAGAGCTGGACAGAACCATCCTGGCACATGCAGCTCAGCAGGCTGGGAATCCCGGAGAACTTTGGGCGCCCTAAACCCCTAGGCGGCAGCGCAGCTCTAAAGTCCCTCATGGTGATAAACAGCCTACTGTTGACTCCCCCTCCTGCGCGGCCCTGGCAAAGCAGCCTGGGAGTGGCTATGCCTACAGCAGCTGCCCAGAGCCTCCTTGGCAGCTGCCCAGGTCAGACTCAGAGGCCCCACAAGCACACACAGACAGAGGAAGCTGGGACAGGGTACCAAGGGGCGCTGATCTCACAGGAGAGCACACCGGGCGAACCTGCCACACCCGGCAGGGCTCCGGGCTGCCCCGCCCATGGTGGCTCAGGAAATAAAACCGGAAGCTGTTTGCCGTGTGCGGGACTTTGTTCCCCCAGCTGACACATGTGCCAACTGCCTATGACTACCTCTATAGCCATGAAAAGGCAGAAGATTTTGATCCAGTCCAGAATTACTCAGACAACCCCCAAGAGGGAGCTGGGGGAGATAGATTTAACCAATCTTCCTGAAAAATAATTCAAAATAAAGGTCATAACCATGTTGATGGATCTGCAGAGAAATATACAAGAGCTAAAGGATCAAGTTAGGAGGGAGAATACAGAAATAAAACAATCTCTGGAAGGACTTACGAGCAGATTGGATGAGGCAAGAGGCCGTTAATGGACTAGAAATCAGAGAAAAGGAACACAGAGAAGCTGAAGCAGAGAGAAATAAAAGGATCTCCAGGAATGAAACAATATTAAGAGAACTGTGTGACCAAGCCAAACAGAACACTATTCGCATTATAGCGGTACTAGAAAAAGAAGAGAGAGAAAAAGGGATAGAAAGTGTATTTGAAGAAATAATTGCTGAAAACTTTCCCAAACAGGGAGAGGAAATAATCTTTCAGACCATGGAAGCTCACGTATCTCCCAACACAAGAGACCCAAGGAGGATAACACCAAGACACATAATAATTAAAATGGCAATGATCAAGGACAGCTACAAAGTATTAAAGGCAGCAAGAGAGAGAGAAAAAAGGTCACCTACAAAGGAAAACCCATCAGTCTATCATCAGACTTCTCAACAGAAACTTTACAGGCCAGAAGAGAATGGCATGATATATTTAATGCAATGAAACAGAAGGGCCTTGAACCAAGAATACTGTATCCAGCACAACTATCCTTTAAATATGAAGGAGGGATTAAACAATTTCCAGACAAGCAAAAGTTGAGGTAATTTGCCTCCCACAAACCATCTCTACAGGGTATTTTAGAGGGACTGCTCTAGACCGAAGCACTCCTAAGGCTAAATAATTGTCCCCAGAGAAAATAAAATCACATCAAAGAAAGCAGACCAACCAAATACTAATTAAAGGCAAAAAATAAAACCAACCTCTCACAAAAGCAATCAAAGGAAATACAAAAGAGTACAGAATAAAACACCTAACATATAAAGAATGGAAGAGGAGGAATAAGAAGGGAGAGAAATAATCATCAGAATGTGTTTATAAAAGCATAATAAACGAGTTAAGTTAGACAGTTAGATAGTAAAGAAGCTACCCTTGCACCTTTGGTAATTACGAATCTAAAGTCTGCAATGGCAATAAGTACGTATCTTTCAATAATCTCCCTAAATACAAATTGACTGAATGCATCAATCAAAAGACACAGAGTAAAAGAATGGATAAAAAAGCAAGACCCATCTATATGCTGCTTACAAGAGACTCACCTCAAACCCAAAGACATACACAGACTAAAAGTCAAGGAATGGAAAAAGATATTTCATGCAAACAGTAGGGAGAAAAAAACAAGTGTTGCAGTACTAGTATCAGACAAAATAGATGTCAAAACAAAGAAAGTAACAAGAGATAAAGAAGGGCATTACATAATGATAAAGGGCTCAGTCCAACAAGAGGATATAACCATTCTAAATATATATGCACCCAACACAGGAGCACCAACAAATATGTGAGATAAATACTAACAGAATTAAAGGGGAAAATAGAATGCAATGCATTCATTCTAGGAGACTTCAACACACCACTCCAAAGGACAGATTAACCAGACCAAAAACAAGTAAGGACACGGAGGCACTGAACAACACACTAGAACAGATGGACCTAATAGACATCTACAGAACTCTACACTAAAAAGCAGCAGGATACATATTCTTCTCAAGTGCACATGGAACATTTTCCAGAATAGACCACATACTAGACACAAAAAGAGCCTCAGTAAATTCAAAAGATTGAAATTCTACCAACCAACTTCTCAGACCACAAAGGTATAAAACTAGTAATAAATTATACAAGGAAAACAAAAAGGTGCACAAACACATAGAGGCTTAACAACATGCTCCTAAGTAATCAATGGATCAATGACCAAATTAAAATAGAGATCAAGCAATATATGGAGAAAATTGACAACAACAGCACAAAGCCCCAACTTCTATGGGACCCAGTGAAGGCAGTTCTAAGACGAAAGTATATATAGCAATCCAGGCATATTTAAAGAAGGAAGAACAATCCCAAATGGATAGAGTAAAGTCACAATTATTGATATTGGAAAAAAAAGAACAAATGAGACCCAAAGTTGGGAGAAGGTGGGACATAATAAAGATCAGAAAATAAATAAATAAAATTGAGAAGAATAAAACAAAAGAAAAAATTCAATGAAACCAAGAGCTGGTTCTTTGAGAAAATAAACAAAATAGATAAGCCCCTACCCAGACTTATTAAGAGAAAAAGAGAATCTACACATATCAACAGAATCATAAAAGAGAAAGGAAAAATCATGATGGACTCCACAGAAATACAAAAAATCATTAGAGAATGAGAATCTATATGACAACAAGCTGGAAAACCTATAAGAAATGGACAACTTCTTAGAAAAATACAACCTTCCAAGACTGACCAAGGAAGAAACAGAAAATCTAAACAGACCAATTACCAGCAATGAAATTGAATTGGTAATCAAACAACTACCCAAGAGCAAAATTCCTGGGCCAGATGGATTTACCTCGGAATTTTATCAGACATACAGAAGAGACATAATACCCATTCTCCTTAAAGTTTTCCAAAAAATAGAAGAGGAGGGAATAATTCCAAACTCATTCTATGAAGACAGTATCACTCTAATGCCAAAAACAGGCAAAGACCACAAAAAGAAAGAAAATTACACACCAATATCCCTGATGAACATAGATGCAAAAATACTCAACAACATATTTGCAAAATGAATTCAAAAATACATCAAGAGGATCCTATACCATGAGCAAGTGGGATTCATCTCAGCGATACAAGGATGGTACAACATTCGAAACTCCATTAACATCATCCACCACATAAAAAAAAGAGGGACAAAAACCACATGATCATCTCCATAGATGCTGAAAAAGCATTTGACAAAATTCAACATCCATTCATGATAAAAACTCTCAACAAAATGGGTATAGAGGGCAAGTACCTCAACATAATAAAGGCCATACATGACAAACCTACAGGCAACATCACACTTAACAGCGAGAAGCTGAAAGCATTTCCTTTAAGATGGGGAACAAGACAGGGATGCCCACTCTCCCCACTGTTATTTAACATAGTACTGGAGGTCCTAGCCACAGAAATCAGACAAAACAAAGAAATACAAGGCATACAGATTGGTAAAGAAGAAGTTAAACTGTCACTATTTGCAGATGACATGATATTGTACATAAAAAACCCTTAAGACTCCACTCCAAAACTACTAGAACTAATATCGGAACTCAGCAAAGCTGCAGGATACAAAATTAACACACAGAAATCTGTGGCTTTCCTATACACTAACAATGAACTAATACAAAGAGAAATCAGGAAAACAATTCCATTCACAATTGCATCAAAAAGAATAAAATACCTAGGAATAAACCTAACCAAGGAAGTGAAAGACCTATACCCTGAAAACTACAAGACGCTCTTAAGAGAAATTAAAGAAGACATTAACAAATGGAAACTCGTCTCATGCTCTTGGCAAGAAAGAATTAATATTGTCAAAATGGCCATCCTGCCTAAAGCAATCTACAGATTCAATCCAATGCATATTAAAATACCAACAGTATTCTTCAATAAACTGGAACAAATAGTTCTAAAATTCACAAGGAACCACCAAAGACCCTAAATAGCCAAAGCAATCCTGAGAAGGAAGAATAAAGTGGGGGGAGATCTCACTCCCCAACTTCAAGCTCTACTACAAAGCCACAGTAATTATTGTGTAAAAAATAAAAAGTAAAAAAAAAAAGCACACAGACAATTTGGTACTGGCACAAGAACAGACCTACAGACCAGTGGAACAGGATAGAGAGTCCAGATATTAACCCAAACATATATGGTCAATTAATATATGATAAAAGAGCCATGGACATACAATGGGGAAATGACAGCCTCTTCAACAGCTGGTGTTGGCAAAACTGAACAGCTACATGTAAGAGAATGAAACTGGATCACTGTCTAAACCCATACACAAAAGTAAATTCGAAATGGATCAAAGACCTGAATATAAGTCATAAAACCATAAAACTTTTAGAAAAAAACATAGTCAAAAATCCCTTGGGAATAAACATGCACGACCTCTTCATGAACATGTCTCCCTGGGCAAGGGAAACAAAAGCAAAAATGAACAAGTGGGACTATATCAAGCTGAAAAGCTTCTGTACAGCAAAGGACACCATCAGCAGAACAAAAAAGCATCCTGACATCCAAAATATATAAAGAGCTCCTGCACCTCAACAAACAAAAAGCAAATAAGCCAATTAAAAAATGGGCAGAGGAGCTGAATAGACAGTTCTCCAAAGAAGAAATTCAGATGGCCATCAAACACATGAAAAGATGCTCCACATCGCTAGTCGTCAGAGACATGCAAATTAAAACCACAATGAGATATTACCTCACACCAGTAAGGATCACCACCATCCAAAAAACAAACAACAACAAATGTTGGCAAGGTTGTGGAGAAAGCTCCTGGGGGGTCTTGTTTGTAGAGGGGCACCCAGGTTGTGGTTTTATCAGCTGGGCCAACATTTGGAAATTGGCCTGATCAGCCTTTTGTTTACGGCATTCTTACTCCTCCTCCCGGTTATGGAAGATTTTAAAGGCCACTGTTAGGATCTCAGTCTGTGGGGTAGCTTTGAGCCAGGAAGTATGTCATAAGGACATGTCTCCCGTCAGGCGTTTCTGGGTCTAGGCTGGTATACTGTAATAGGGCTTGAGTGAGTCTGTCTAAGAACTCAGAGGGTGTCTCCTCCCTCCTTTGAATTATGTCTTGGAGCTTTTGAAAATTGACTACTTTACGAGCTGCCTTTTTCAGACCTGCTATTAAGCAGGAGGCAAAAATATCTCGAGAGCGGAGACCCACGGCGGTGTTATAAACCCAGTGTGGGTCTTGTTCGGGGACAGCGGTGGGGCCAGGGGGGTAGGTGGGGTCAGTCCTGTGGGTTTCGGTGGCGTGCATTTGGGTGAAGTCCCAAACTCGTCTATGCTCTTCAGGAGGGAGGGTATTGGCCAGGAGCATGAAAATGTCATGATGTGTGAGGCTGTATGACTGGAGGGTCTATTGAAACTCTCTGATATATGCTGTGGGATCAGTGGAAAAGGAACTTAGGCGTTTCTCAAGTTGGGCTAAATCTCTTAAGGAGAAAGGGACATGAATGCGCACGATGCTTTCGGATCCTGCTACTTCCCGGAGGGGGGGGCGATAATTTTGGGAGGCCCTCAGGACCGAGTCTGAGGAGGACTGAAGGGTTCAGGCTCAGTCTGTGGGGGAGAAACAGGTGATGGGGGCAAAGACAGAGGAGGCTCCTGGAAATTAGTTGGAGGGGGGCTGAAAGGCTCAGGCTTGAACTGCAAGGGGGGTGAGGTGGGGGAGGAGATGGTGGTGGAGGAAGGGGGAGGGGCTGTTGTGGGAGAGGAGGGGGAGGCGGCGGCCCTGGCGGAAGAGGGCGGAGGGGTTGTAGGAGGGGGAAGGGAGTGAAAGGGAGGCTTTTGCGGGGGAGATGGCTTGCAGGCTAGGAGAACTTGGGGACAGGCGGGGGGAGGAGGCGGAAAGCTTCGGTATAGGGAATCTCCTTCCAGTTTTTCAGGCGCTGGCAGTAGTTAAAAAGATCGCGAGTGATGTTAGGATCAAGAGTTCCCCCTGCGGGCCATTGGTTGTTGTTGTCTAGGGGGTATGTTGACCAATCTTGGGAGCAGTATTTATGGAGAAGTTTTGGTTTTATATCAGGCGTCAGGGAGAGGGTGGCTAGATGCTTGAGCAGGCATTCAAGAGGTGAACTTCCAGGGAGGGATGAGGAGGCTCCCATGGCTAAAGGACAGAGAAGGAGACAAACAGGGGAAGACGAACGGAGATCCTCGGACTGGGAGCAGACGGCAAGGAGACAAAGGGCGTCCCCGATGACCCTTGGGGGTCTGCGGAAACTCGTATACGAGTCGGTTTCTTAGGAAGTGTGGGTCGTCACCCAGACTTCTCTAAGAAGGCAGAGTGCCGGAGTCCGAGGTACCTAGTACTAGGAATTTTCCGTGGACAGAACGGATTTTGGCAGGCAGAACGGAAGGAGGAGTGGGGGGAAAAGGGAGCGTTCTCATCCACAAAGGAGTCACCTTGTTTATGGCTGTTGGAAGAGGGGCCTGAGGGTCTGTTGCAGCTGTGAAGGCCTGAGGCAGGGTTTATGGCTGTTGGAGGGGGGCCTGAGGGTCTGCTGCAGCCGTGAAGGCCTAAGGCAGGGAGAGTTCCCTCCTCATCCCCGAGCGTCAGGGCCTTGCCGGACGATCACGGTCAATGGCACTGCGATAGCTCGGGGAAGAGTGGCCCACTCCGGGGGAAAACTTACCCAAAGGCTAAAGAGGAGTGGTGAGTGTGAGGAGCCAGCGCCAGAAAAAGAGGACGAGGGCAAGCTGCTGCTGGTGTCGGGGGAAGACGGGTCCCAGTTGGGGTGTCCCGTCTCCCGGGTTTCAGCACCAATGAAAGGAAAGGAGCAACACACAGCAGCAATTCACCGGAGAATTCCGCTTTATTAGGGAAAGGTGCTGGGTTATATAGGAAGGGGCATGGGGTGATTGTGGTGTTACTTCTACGGGGCTGGTGGCTATTGGCTAGGTGCTGGGATTGGGAGGGGGGCGAGGGGTGATTGGGCTTCAGGTGGCACTGGCGGGAACCGAGGACCCGGAAGAGAAGCAGGAGGTTCGCCATCTTATGGGTGGGGGCCCTTCAATATTATTCCACCATAAGAAGAAAACAAATCCTACAATTTGCAACAACATGGATGGAGCTAGAGGGTATTATGCTCAGTGAAATAAGCCAGGTGGAGAAAGACAAGTACCAAATGATTTCACTCATCTGTGGAGTATAAGAACAAAGAAAAAACTGAAGGAACAAAACAGCAGACTCACAAAACCCAAGAATGAACTAACAGTTGCCAAAGGGAAAGGGACTGGGGTGGATGGGTGGTAAGGGGGGGATAAGGGGTGGTGCAAAGAAAGAGGGCATTATGATTAGCATGTTTAATGTAGGGGGGCGGGTACGGGGAGGACTGTGCAACACAAAGAAGACAAGTAGTGATTCTATAGGATCTTACTATGCTGATGGACAGTGACTGTAATGGGTTTGTGGGGGGAACTTGGTGATTTGTGGAGTCTAGTTAACATAATATTCCTCATGTAATTGTAGATTAATGATACCAAAAAAAAAAAAACAGTTGCAAGACTACTAACTGACGTTGATTTCTTCCTAGTTAAGAAATGTTCCAGAATGTATCTTTGTATTTGACATATTACTTCCTTATTCTCTAATAGGACAGGAACCACTCAGTCTGGCTTCCATTTTATTGTTCTCAGAGAACAAGCTCATGACCACTATACAAGTTTAAGCATTTCTGTTTGTCACTGTGCTGATGGTTTGCTTGTAGAATATTCATTCTGCAGTACTTACCAGCTATTAGGAAGAAGCCTGCAGCATGGGAGACACTTCACTACTCTTCAGAGGGGAGAGAACAAAGGTGAATCAGATAGGTACATAAACTGAGAAGATATGATCAGTCCTGTGCATTCTCTGCCTCCTCCATTTTGTTCATCTTTTTAAAAGCACACATCCCTCTGAGTTCACACTTGCATTCTATATTCAGTGACTATACTTAGCACAGAATTCTCGAGGAAAGATTCTGGCTGGGTAACAAGCAGCTGACCTGAGACAGAAAAACGGTGGGTGAATAGAAGGTGGCACACACTATACACATTCTAAGATATTCACAGAGTGGGTAGTCTAAGCAATACAAAGAGAGAAGAAAATAAGTGTTTCATTCTCTTCCCCACCATCCCCAAGAAAATCATATATAAAGAGTACATGTATAGAGTACATGCATAAAGAGACAGAAAAGCACAACTGAAACATTCTTCATAATGCTAGAGTGTAACAAGGTTTGGCTTTTTGGAAAATAGATTATCAGTTGCTCAGATTCTAAGGTATTAGGTCCAAAGGTCCAGTCTCAGATAAAACGGACCTATTGCAAGAAGAAGGCTTCTGACTCTAAGGCACACTATTTCTTGATTTCTTTGGTGGATGGAGGGGAGGAGAGTGAAATGCATTCAGAATTTGACATTGAAATGCCCTCTTGTTGCAAACAGTTCTTATCTGAGACCAGGCCTATTGGACCTAGCACTTCCAGACTCTGAATAACTGATTTTATGCTATTTCAGAAAGAGTCAAAGGTTGTTATAACATTGTGAAGAATGCTTCAATTGTACATATAATTAACATGATAGTGCATTTCAATGTCGAATTCATTGCCAGAAACTTTGTTCCCAGAAGCTAAAATACTACAGTGATCCATTCCGGGGTGGCATCTGTTCCAGGCCTGTTTCCTTCTTACCTACCCTCTCTGAGTGTACTGGCTGGGCAGACAAGCCTGCCTCATATTCCTTTTAAGTAAAGTGGCCCCAATAGGTTCTTTCCTGCATAGGCTGCTATCTCAGTGCAGCAAGGTTTGTTAGTAAAAACAGACTCCATCTTTCCTGCCACAAGTGGGTGGGGACAGTGTAGGTCAAGCAGCCATGTGTGGGCTGGGCATGAGGAGGCCTGTGCTTGAAGGCCTCAGGTGAACTCTGCCCTGTCTTCTGCGTTCTAAACACAGGGTGGTAGATCAAGCCAAATCTTCCCCGCAGGGAGGTGAACAAAGAGATGGCAGCTTGTGAACTGCAGTCTGTAGACTAAGCAATGCTGAGCACCTTTTCTGGTTCTTTGAGGGGCTGGCTGTACTTCCCAGGGTGGCCTGGCTGACTTGGCTGCTAAAAAGCAACCTCCTGTGCACCCTGATGCCCTGGGTTTCTTTGCAATGATCCTACCACAGCCAGTGAAGGCAAGTGGGGGCAACACTGTCTTCCCCTGCTGGCCTGACCTGAGGCTCTCTGTGGATTTCTACTCAATTAAGTTCAAGCTCTGACCCAAGCTGCTAGACTCAGAAACAACATCCCAGTCCCTTTCTCAATAATCTCTGTTAAATTAATGAAGAAACAACAAAATTTCTTTACATAGCCTCCTCATCCCTGAATTCCCTCTCTGGCTGTAAAGATGCCTTCTACCCTTCAGTGCAGCGTGGGTACTCTTCACACGGCAAATTTATTTCCTGCTCTCGGGGCAACACAAGATGTTCAGAGTGTCCTTTTTATACCAGCTGTTTCTTAAGTCATTTTAATTCAAAATACTCAATATGCCAAAGTGGCATATTTGGGGGCTGCTAAGCCCTGAACCCCATTAGGAGGGAAAAATGTTTACTGAGATGTAATTACACATGGTAAATCCACCCTTTCCAGTGTACAGTTCTAGAGTTTTGACTGATGCATAGTTATATAACAACCACCATCAAGATATTATCAAAATATAGACTATTTCCATCACCCTTAAAAATCCCTTGTGTCCCTTGGTAGGGAACCTCTCCTTCTCCCTCCAGCCTCTGACAACCACTAATGTGTTTTGTGTCCCTGTAGTTTTGTCTTTTCCCCAGTGTCATGTAAATGGAACCATACAAGGCCTTCTCTAACATCCTTATTTAAATCAACATGTCCTTACCTGACTCTGTTAGTACACCATACTTTGCTTTATTTTTTTTCAGAACACTTAACATTATCTGAAGATAAACTATTGTGTTGATTTGGTTATTGTCCATCACTGGACTGTACACCCCGACTAGAATGTGAGTGCAAGCACTTTGCTTCCCTTGCTGCTTCATCTCCAGTGGTCAGAACACTACCTGACATTGTAAATGATGATGAACCACAAAAATGAATGGGGACATTGGAGCATCCCTAAACCCTCTCCATACTTAGCCAGACTTTGTTAATTGGAGATTTCTCCCCACAACATGTGTTAATCCAAGCATCGCTGTGTTGCCAAAGTAAATGGTTTATCTGCAGGCAACACAAGTAGAAGTACTTAAACTGATCCAGATTATGAATTGTATTGAAATTCACTTTCTGGGTAATTCAATTAACAAGAGTACAACTGGTGTGAAGACAAGAGTATGGAAATCATGATGGTAACTATTTCACAGGGTCATTATAAGGATGAAATGACTTAATGTAAGTGAAGTGTCCAGTGCAGTGGTTCTTAGCTGGGAGATATTTTGCCCCTGCAGGGACATTTGGTAATGTCTGGAGACATTTTTTGTTGTCAAAACTGGAGTTGCATCTGCTGATAGACATCCTATGATGCACAGGACAGACACCTACAAACAAAGAATTATCTAGCCCCAAATGTCAGTAGTGCTGCCCCTAAGAAACCTGGGCTAGAGCAGTGTCTGGCCTGCATTAAGGGCTATGTTTGTGTTTGCTACTCTTAATACTTTATAAGTGATCCTTCTTGACAAGTGTGATCACATAGTCTGAGCATGGAGGTACAGCCCAGTGGTTGAGAGCATGAAGTCTGCAGTCAGAACCTCTGGGTTTAGAGCCTAGTTTTATCCTGTATCAACAGTGTGATTCTGAGCACAGTACTTGACTTCTCTACCTCATTCTTTGCTCTTAAAATTGTAATAATGACAGTAACTCCCTCAGAGAGTTGCTGAGGGATGGAGGAAAATAATCCATATAAACATTCAATACAGTGTAGTAGCACATAGTAAATTTTCAATAAATGTCATTGATCATTGCAATTGTTTTTGTTGACCTCAAAAAGACCTTTTCACAGAATATGGTGAAGGGATAGTTTTGATGAGAAAAAAATAGGAAATATGTGGCTCATATACAGAGTATACAACAAGTATATATTTCACATAATAATAAATGACACTATAGAAGTTAAATCCAAACCATCCTTTTTAAAGCTGTTACTTTTTTAAATTTATTTTTTTAAAGTACCATTGATATACAATCTTATGATGGTTTCACATAAATAACACTGTGGTTTCAACATTCATCCATATTATCAAGTCCTCACCACCACCCCCATTGCAGTCACTGTCTATAACCGTAGTAAGATGTTGTAGAGTCATCACTTGTCTTCTCCATGCTATACTGCCTTTCCCGTGACCTACCTATACTGTGATGTCAAACTATAGTGCTCCTTGATCCCTTTTCCCTCTCCACACACCCTCCCCAATCCCTTCCCTTTGGTAACTTCTAGTTCCTTCTTGGAGTCTGTGAGTCTGCTGTTGTTTTGTTCCTTCTGTTTTGTTTGTTTTTATATACTACAAATGAGTGAAGTCATATGGTTATTTGTCTCTCTCTGCCTGGTTTATTTCACCGAGCATAATACCCTCTAGCTCTATCCATACTGTTGTGAATGGCAGGTTTCTTTTCTTTTTATGACTGAATAATATTCCATTCTGTATATGTACCACATCTTCTTTATCCATTCACCTATTGGTGGACACTTAAGTTGCTTCATATCTTGGCTATTGTAAATAGTGTTAAGATAAATGTATGGGTGCGTATGTTTTTTTGATTCAGGGATCTTTTTTCTTCAGGTAAATTCCTAGTAGTGGAATTACTGGGTCAAATGGTGTTTCTGTTTTTAGTTTTCTGAGGAAACTCCATATTGCTTTCCACAATGGTTGAACTAATGTACATTCTTATCAACAGTGTAGGAGGGTTCCCCTTTCTCCGCATCCTCACCAACATCTGTTGTTTCTTGTCTTTTGGATGTTAGCTATCCTAATTGGTGTGAAGTGACACCTCATGGTGGTTTTAATTTGCATTTCCCTGATGATTAGTGATGTGGAGCATTTTTTCATGTGCTTCTTGCCCATCTGAATTTCTTCTTTGGAGAAGTGTCTGTCAGATCATCTGCCCATTTTTTAATCAGGTTATTCTTTTTTTGGGTGTTGAGGTGTGTGAGTTCTTTATATATTTTAGATGTTAACCTCTTATTGGATAAGTCGTTTATAAATATACTCTTCCATACTGTAGGATGCCTCATAGTTCTGATGATGGTGTTCTTTGCTGTACAGAAGCTTTTTAGTTTGATGTAGTCCCACTTGTTCATTTTTTATCTTGTATCCCTTGCCCAAGGAGATGTGTTTAGGAAAAAGTTGCTCATGTTTATATTCAAGAGAGTTTTACCATTAATACACAGAAATCTGTTGCATTCCTATACACTAATGATGAACTGGTTGAAAGAGAAATCAGGAAAACAATTCCATTCACAATTGCATCAAAAAGAATAAAATACCTAGGAATAAACCTAACCAAGGAAGGGAAAGACTTATACTCTGAAAACTACAAGACACTCATGAGAGAAATTACAGAAGAAACCAATAAATGGAAACACATCCCATACTCATGGATAGGAAGAATTAATATTGTCAAGATGGCCATCCTGCCTAAAGCAATCTACAGATTCAATGCAATCCCTATCAAAATATCAACAGCATTCTTCAATGAAGTAGAGCAAATAGCTCTAAAATTCATATGAAACCACAAAAGACCCTGAAGAGCCAAAGCAATCCTGAGAAGGAAGAATAAAGTGGGGGGGGATTACTCTCCCCGACCTCAAGCCCTCCTACAAAGCCACAGTAAACAAGATAATTTGGTGCTGGCACAAGAACAGATCCATAGACCAATGGAACAGAGCCCAAATATAAACCCAAGCATATATAGTCAACTAATACACGATAAAGGAGCCATGGACATACAATGGGGAAAAGACAGCCTCTTCAACAGCTGGTGTTGGCAAACTGGACAGCTACATGCAAGAGAATGAAACTGGATTATTATCTAATCCCACACACAAAAGTAAACTCAAAATGGTTCAAAGACCCAAATGTAAGTCATGAAACTGTAGAAAAAAACACAGGCAAAAATCTCCTGAATATAAGCATGAGCAACTTCTTCCTGTACACATCTACTTGGGCAAGGGAAACAAAATAAAAAATGAACAAATGGGAGTACATCATGTTAAAAAGCTTCTGTACAGCAAAGAACACCATCATCAGAACAAAAAGGCATCCTACAGTATGGGAGAATATATTTGTAAATGACATATCCGAGAAGGGGTTAATATCCAAAATATATAAAGAACTCACACACCTCAACACCCAAAAAGCAAATAACCCTATTAAAAATTGGGCAGAAGATATGAACAGACACTTCTCTAAAGAAGAAATTCAGATGGGCAACAGGCACATGAAAAGATAATCCACATCACTAATTATCAGAGAAATGCAAATTAAAACCACAATGAGATATCACCTCATACCAGTAAGGATAGCCAACATTGAAAAGACTAAGAACAAGAAATGCTGGCGAGGATGCAGAGAAAGGGGAACCCTCCTACACTGCTGGTGGGAATGTAAACTAGTTCAGCCATTGTGGAAAGCAGTATGGAGCTTCCTCAAAAAACTCAAAATAGAAATACCATTTGACCCAGGAATTCCACTCCTAGGAATTTACCCTAAGAATACAGCATCCCAGTTTGAAAAAGACAGATGCACCCCTATGTTTACCGCAGCACTATCTACAATAGCCAAGAAATGGAAGCAACCTAAGTGTCCATCAGTAGATGAATGGATAAAGAAGATGTGGTACATATACACAATGGAAGATTATTCCACCATAAGAAGAAAAGAAATCCTACCATTTGCAACAACATGGATGGAGCTAGAGGGTATTATGCTCAGTGAAATAAGCCAGGCAGAGAAAGACAAGTACCAAATGATTTCACTAATCTGTGAAGTATAAGAACTAAGCAAAAACTGAAGGAACAAATCAGCAGCAGAATCACAGAACCCAAGAATGGACTAACAGTTACCAAAGGTAAAGGAACTGGGGAGGGTAGGTGGGAAGGGAAGGATAAGGGGTATAAGTGGCATTACCATTAGCACGCATAACGTGGGGGGCAGCACGGTGAAGGCAGTATAGCACAGAGAAGACAAGTAGTGACTCTGTAGTGTATTACTATGCTGATGGACAGTGTCTGTAATAGGGTATGTGGTAGGGACTTGATAATGGGGGAAATCTAGTAAACACAATGTTGCCCATGTGATTTTATATTAATGATATGAAAAAAAAGTACTGCTTATGTTTTCTTCTAAGAGTTTCATGGTTTCATGACTTACATTCAGGTCTTTGATCCACTTCGTTTACTTTTTGTATGGAGTTAGACAATAATCCAGTTTCATTCTCTTATATTTAGTGGTCCAGTTTTCCCAGCACCAGTTGTGAAGAGGCTGTCTTTTCACCATTGTATATTCATGGCTCCTTTATCATATATTAATTGACCATATATTCTTGGGTTTATATTGGGCTCTCTAGTCCATTCCTTCCATTGGTCTATGGGTCTGTTCTTGTGCCAGCACCAAATAGTTTTGATTACTGTGGTTTTGTAGTAGAGCCTGAAGTTAGGGAACATGATCCCCCGAGCTTTGTTCTTCTTTCTCAGGATTGTTTTGGCTATTCAGGGTCTTTTGTGGGTTTGTTCAAAAACGTTATTGGTATTTTGATAGGTATTGCACTGAATCTGTTATTGCTTTTGGCAGGATGGCCATTTCAACAATATTAATTCTTCCTATCCATCAGCACAGATTTCCATTTATTGATGTCTTCTTTAATTTCTCTCATGAGTGTCTTGTAGTTTTCAGAGTATAATGTCTTTCACTTCCTTGGTTAGGTTTATTCCTAGGTATTTTATTATTTTTGATGCAAATGTGAATGGAATTGTTTTCCTGATTTCTGTTTCTGCTAGTTCATTATTAGTATATAGGAATGACACAGATTTCTGTGCATTAATTTTGTACCCTGCAACTTTGTTGAATTTAGTTATCAGTTCTAATAGTTTTTTGTGGAGTCTTTAGGGTTTTCTATGTATAATACCATGTTGTCTGCAAACTTCTTCCTTACCAATAAGGATGCCTTTTATCTCTGTGTTGTCTGATTGCTGTGGCTATGACCTCCAGTACTATGTTGAATAAAAGTGGGGAAAGTGGGCATTCTTGTCTTTTTCCTGATCTTAGAGGAAAAGCTTACAGCTTTTTGCTGTTAAGTTTGATGTTGTCTATGGGTTTGTCATATATGGCCTTTATTATGTTGATGTACATGCCCTCTTTCCCCATTTTGTTAAGGGTTTTTATGATAAATGACTGTTGAATTTTGTCAAATGCTTTTTCAGCATCTGTTGAGATGATCATGTGATTTTTGTCCTTTTCGTCCTTGATGTTGATGGATTTCTGAATATTGTACCATCCTTGCATCCCTGGGATGAATCCCACTTGATCATGATGGATTATCTTTTTGATGTATTTTTGAATTCGGTTTGCTAATATTTTGTTGGGGATCTCTGCATCTATGTTCATCAGGGATATTGATCTGTAATTTTCTTTTTTGTTGTTGTCTTTGTCTGGTTTTTGTATTAGAGTGATGCTGGCCTCATAGAATGAGTTTGGAACTATTCCATCCTCTTCTACTTTTTGGAAACTTTAAGAAGGATGGGCATTAGCTCTTCTTTAAATGTTTGATAAAATTCAGTGGTGAAATTTGCAACAACATGGATGGAGCTAGAGGGTATTATGCTTTGTGAAATAAGCCAGGCAGAGAAAGAGAAATACCAAATGATTTCACTCACATGTGGAATATAAGAACAAAGAAAAACTGAAGGAACAAAACAGCAGCAGAATCACAGAACCTACGAATGGACTAACAGTTACCAAATGGAAAGGGATTGGGGAGGATGGATGAGAAGGGAGGGATAAGGGCGGGAAAAAGAAAGGGGGCATTACAACTAGCATGTATAATGTGGGGGGGTACAGGGCAGGCTCTACAACACGGAGAAGACAAGTAGTGATTTTACAGCATCTTACTACGCTGATGGACAGTGACTGTGAAGGGGTATGCGGGGGAGACTTGGTGAAGGGGGGAGCCTAGTAAACATAATGTTCTTCATGTAATTATAGATTAATGATACCAAAAAAATAAAATTCAGTGGTTAAGCCATCTGGTCAAGTGGTTTTTTTCTTGGATAATTTTTTGATTACCAATTCAACTTTGTTGCTAGAAATTGGTCTGTTCAGATTTTCTGTTTCTTTCTGGATCAGCCTTGGAAGGTTGTGTTTTTCTAGAAAGTTGTCCATCTCTCCTAGGTTATCTAGTTGGTTAGCATATAATTTTTCATAGCATTCTCTAATAATTCTTTGTATTTCTGTGGCGTCCATAGTGATTTTTTCTTTCTCATTTCTGATTCTCTTTATACATGTAGACTCTTTTTTTCTTGATAAGTGTGGCTAGAGGTTTATCTATTTTGTTTATTTTCTCAAAATACCTGCTCCTGCTTTCATTGATTCTTTCTATTGTTTTATTCTACTTGATTTTATATATTTCTGCTGCAATCTTTATTATGTCCCTCCTTGTACTGACTTTGGACCTCATTTGTTTTTCATTTTCTAGTTTTGTTAATTGTGAGCTCTCATATGGGATTGTTCTTCTTTCCTGAGGTAGGCCTGTATTGCAATATACTTCCCTTTTAGCACCGCCTTTGCTGTGTCCCACAAATTTTGCAGTGTTGAATTATTGCTGTCATTTGTCTCCATATATTGCTTGATCTCTGTTTTTATTTGGTCATTGATCCATTGGTTATCTAGGAGCATGTTATTAAGCCTTCATGTGTTTGTAGGCTTTTTCATTTTCTTTGTGAAATTTATTTCTAGTTTCATACCCTTGTGGTCTGAGAAGCTGGTTGGTACAATTTCAATTTTTTGGATTTACTAAGGCTCTTTTTGTGGCCTAGTATGTGATCTATTCTTGAAAATGTTCCATGTGCACTTGAGAAGAATGTGTATCCTGCTGCTTTTGGGTGGAGAGTTCTGTACATGTCTGTTAGGTCCATCTGTTCTAATGTGTTATTCAATGTCTCTGTCCCCTTACTTATTTTCTGTCTCCTTACTTATTATTGATCTGTCTTTTGGAGTGAGTGGAGTGTTGAAGTCTCCTAAAATGAATGCATTGCATTCTATATCCTCTTTTAATTCTGTTAGTATTTGTTTCACATATTTGGGTGCTCCTATGTTGGGTGCATAGATACTTACAATGGTTATACCCTCTTCTTGGACTGACTCTTTTATCATTATGTAATGCCTTTCTTTTTCTCTTGTTACTTTGTTTTGAAATCTATTTTGTCTGATACAAGTACAGCAACTCCTGCTTTTTCTGCCTATTATTTGCATGAAATATCTTTTTTCCAGCCCTTCACTTCTTGTCTGTGTATGTCTTTGGGTTTGAAGTGAGTCTCTTGTAGGCAGCATATAGTTGGGTCTTGTTTTTTTCATCCATTCAGGGACTCTATTTATTTTGACTGGTGCATTCAGACCATTTACATTTAGGGTGATTATTGATAGGTATGTACTTATTGCCTTTGCAGGCTTTTGATTTGTGGTTACCAAAGGTTCAAGGGTAAGTTCCTTACTATCTATGAGTCTAACTTAACTCACTTAGTATGCTATTCCAAACACAATCTAAAGGTTTTTTTTTTCTCCTCCTTTTTTTTCTTCCTCCTTTCTTTATATGGTGACAACTATTTAACCTTAGGAATACTTCCATCTATAGCAGTCCCTCCAAAATACACTGTAGTGATGGTTTGTGGGAGATAAATTCTCTCAGCTTTTGCTTATCTGGAAATTGTTTAATCCCTCTTTCAAATTTAAATAATTTTGATGGATAATGTATTCTTTGGTCAAGGTCCTTCTGCTTCATTGCATTAACTATATCATGCCACTCCCTTCTGGCCTGTAAGGTTTCTGTTGAGAAGTCTGATGTTAGCCTGATGGGCTTTCCTTTGTATGTGATCTTATTTCTCTCTCTGGGTGCTTTTAATAGTCTGTTCTTATCCTTGATCTTTGCCATTTTAATTATTATATGTCTTGGTGTTGTCCTCCTTGGGTCCCTCATGTTGGGCGATCTGTGCACCTCCATGGCCTGAGAAACTATCTCCTTCCCCAGATTGGGGAAGTTTTCAGCAATTACCTCCTCAAAGACACTTTCTATCCCTTTCTCTCTCTCTTCTTCTCCTGATACCCCTATAATACAAATATTGTTTTGTTTTGATCTCACAATTCTCTTGGTATTCTTTCATTCCTAATGATCCTTTTTTCTCTCTGCCTCATCTTCTTTGTATTCCTCTTCCCTAGTTTCTCTTTCATTTGTCATCTCCTCCACCATATCTAATCTGCTTTTAATATCCTCCATTGTGCTTTTCAACAATTGGATCTCCATCCTAAATTTGTTCCTGAGTTCTTGAATATTTTTCTGTACCTCCATGAGCATGTTTATGATTTTCATTTTGAAATCTCTTTCAGCAAGGTTTATTAATTTATTCTCACTTGGTCTTTTCTCTGGTGTTGAGATTTTGCTTTGAACCAGGTTCCTTTGACATTTGATATTTGTATGTGGTGCCCTCTAGTTCCCAGAAATTCTCCTCTCTGGAGATGCTCAGCCCCTGGGGAGATGTTGGGGGTCACAGGGGAGTGGTGCTGGTGCCGGAGGGGAGAAAAGAGCTATTTCCTGCTTCCTGGCTGCTATGCCTGTCTACACTGCCAGAACCAGTGGGCTGAACACACAGGTGTAAGCCTCTATGCTTTGTGTTTGTAGCTGCCATAGGCAGGCCTTCCCTCTTGCTGCCCTGATGCCAGGGCAGGGGCTGCCGTTTTGTAAGCCAGGTATAGACTAGCCAGAGGGAGACACAGCAGGCTGTGTATCATGGTGTGGGGCCTTGGAGCCCATAGCCAGCCAGGGGGATGGAGTGCCTGAAGATTGTTTAGGTTCCCAGCCTGATGTCTACCTGTCCTTTCTCCTGAGCAGTAAGCTCTGTTCAATCCTTACCCCTTTAGCAGCCCTCTTGTTGTTAGGAAGCCTCTCAGACTGCCTGCCCAGATCAGCCAGATATGAATTCCTGTTTTCCAGAAGCAGCTGGAATCTCCATCTCTCCACATATTCTGCCTGTCTTAGCTTTCCAACCCCACTACTCACCAGAGCACCATGCAATGTAGGTTCGTGCTCCCAGAGCAGATCTCCAGGGCAAGGTGTTCAGCAGTCCCAGGCCTCCACTTCCTCCCCACTCTGTTTCTCTTTCTCCCGCTGATGAGCTGGAGTAAGGGATGGGCTTGGGTCCTGCTGGGTCACAGCTTTGGTACATTTTCCTGTTCCGTGAGGTCTGCTCTTTTCTCCAGGTGTGTGCAGTCTGGTGCAGACTTCTTTCCTGTTGCTCTTTCAGGATTAGTTGTATTAATTATATTTTTGTATCATATGTGTGGTTTTAGGGTGAGGTCTCTGTCTCACCTCTCATGCTGCCATCTTTCTTCAGTTGTATTCTAAAACAGACACTGGAACTATCATAATGAAAGACCTTTTATTGAAATGGGGACTGAAAATGTGGATTCTGTAACAATTATCACAGTATTTATAGGCATAATGATGAGTCCCATTCTATAGGTTTTATACAGTGTGCTAAAGTAGAATCAAATTCTGCATATGTCTTTAGTTTATCCTTACATTTTGTACTGTTTTCTGTCTTCTAGACAGTTTTCTGAACACCAGAATCCAGCACAGTGTCTGGCACTTAAAAGGGCTCAACAATCATTTAATAAGTAAATGAATGAATGATGTTCAAAAAACCTGGACATGACTGACATTCACTATTTTATTTTTGGCGAGTTTGTATTTACTCATACAGATCGTCAAACATGGGAAAATATCTCCCAATTTAGATGAGGGCAAGACCTCTGCTTCTTGAGATTCTTTATCTTTCTGTTTAGAAGTTAGTTTGAAAGTGCTTATTAGTTTCCTTAATGGAAAGTGACTCAAAATGAAGAAGTCTCAGTTCAAGGCCTCTTTTTTTCTGTCTTACACAAAAGGAAGTGGGTGCTAGGTAAACTGTATAAATTCAAAGTGCTGTAGAGATGAAACTTGAAGCAGGAAGAAACATGCCGTCAGTGTACTGGATGAGAACACACTGTGTCATGTAAAAAGATATGACAAAAACAGCCCTCATTAAATTACTTTTGGCAATGGTGATCATGTTCATTTTAGTTTTGCCAGAATATTTCAAAACACCAAAAGGTGAGTGTATAATTCTAATTTATCTTTTCTTTTTCCTTATTTTTAGAAATTATGACAGCTAGTGGTTACAGGAAAGGTCTCCTTTTTGGGTACATGCCACATGGGCTGAAGCTCTCAGTCTCAAAAGGTTTATTAAATAAATGAGATTGTAATTTTAGTTGACTGTTTTCTAGCACAACAACCTTGTTAATAGTACTTAATTATTTAGCATACAATAATGAAATGACAACATGAAAGAAATATTTAAAATCTGTAGTCCAGTTATCAAATATTGGGTTTATAGTACTTTCATCACATGATTTTGCTCTTTGAAACATTTTCTTTCAAACCAGTTTTAAGTATGCTTTTATATTTTGGAATTGTTTATAAAGAAAGTAACATTTATTATGTTAAAAATGCTTAAATTCCTCCAATCACTACTATTGCACACAAATAACATTGATATTTTTTGAAAAGTGTAAGTATTCAGAGATTTTCAAAATATAATTAAAATAAGGTGGGTGCAAAGTGAAGCAAGTGTGTGCATGGGTATCTATAAGTAGAGAGAAATAGAACAAAATTAGCTGTGGAATTTCAGAGAGTTGTGATATGATCGCTGAAACCTAGGGTAGAAAAATAAACAGATGTAAATTTAAACTATTTTTATATGTCAGTAAAAGATTTGAAAATATATTAACGTGATTATTTACATGGTAATTTTGCTCCTTGACATTTAATGAGAAGAAAAAGTAAAAAGAAAATCCTGTGTTCTGTCATTAAAAAGTTTCATGAACTTGATTAAAATCAGGGAAAAATGATTGTATTTTATGACTTGCTGCAATGATTATTGTTGCATATACATAATGTTAAAAGTACATTTGCTGAATACTTTTGCTAATTATTTTGCTAATTATATTTGGTGACATATTGCAGTGATTATTTAATGTTGTACATGTGTGATGCTAAGTAGCCAGATAAAAATATTTTTGATAAATAAATACTCTGTGCAATTTCATGAACAATTGAATTTTTTAAACTTCTCTGGCTTTCTGGCATTATGTTGCTTAGATTAAGCAATTATAGCATATATTTTAATCCTTGATTTCACTGAGTGAAAAAATTAAGAGAACAGAGATAACCTGTTACAGTTTTGAAAACTGTTGTGGCTAATAAGCTTATTTAATTGTTATCTAAGGTAGGTCATATAGATGTACCTAGCACCTCCAAAAAAATCAGGTTGGATATAATAAAATCCTGGTAATCAGCCTAAAAAAACTTAATAAGCAATTTGGTTACTATTAGTTAGTGTTTTATGAGAATTAATGACTACAAGAGAATGTTAAAGTTCTTTTCCAGGCAGATGCCTTGGCAATAATCAGCCATCACTGATAATAGTTTTTGCTCTCTTTAACTGAATATATCAGCTCCCAATACTATCTTTACTGCCTCCACAAACTTTCTCTTTTCCTAGTCCAAGAACAGCATAGATATTTCCTTGGCCTCTTTTTGGAATGATGTATTTGAGAATTTTGTTTCAAAGGAACTCTCCTTGGGGCCAAGGAACAAAAACATTTGTAAACCACCATCTTATCCTGATGTCATTTTGTGTTAGAATGACTTTCTATTCTATTCACAGAGCCACCATAAACAAAAAGTTGATTATTAGGCAAAATCTTTTATACATGCAACAGTGTAATAATAACACTTTATATTTTATAATGGCTTATGGGTCACCAGGAACAAATTTTTATAGCCACATTTTATGCAGTTTTATATTGATTAAACTAAAGGCACATAATTGGCTTTTTTTAAAAGTAATTTTTAAATCACAATAATGGTTGCCTTATGAAATGAATTGACTTGACAACCAGTGTATTTCATAAGATTAAATATCTGGTAAAATTATTTAGATGATAGGCTAAGAGTGTCTAGAAGTGCTGAAATTTAACCTTGAGATTCTCCTGTATAGTCTTACCTACATTATCAGTTACTTGTGTCTTTTTTTCATTTTTTCTTATATTCTTGTCCCTTTAATTTCTAGGATAAATATTAAGAAATGATTTTTTACTTATGGATTATTTGCTGTCTTTAATGAGTCAAATGAATCCAAAAGGAATCTTAATGAGGAATAATGTATTCAAGGGGTTTAATAGGTTTGATTTCAAAATAATAAACCCTCTGAAGGCCTAAGTTAAAATAGAGTACTGTGTTTGATCATTTTTCATCAAGAATGCATCTAAGTCCCTGAATAATCATTAGTCAGAATATTCAACTATCATAATTACCCAGAGAGGAACTTTTTCAACTGTGTTTGGGACTTCTAATGAGGTTGCATTGGGTATGGACTGGCAAGATAGCTTATTCTAAAACTTTCGGTTTATTTGAAAGGTGGCTTATACTAAGATTCAGGTTTGGTACACTCATAGCGTGTAGGTAATGAATATATAAAAGGAATGGATATATTTTGATTCAGATCTTCTTGCAGTTAAGGGAGCTAGATTGCCCCAAACAAGAGATATCACCAAACTGCTTTTGTTGGACTTACAGTGTTCAAGAGAGAGCAATGGTTAATTCCTCAGCAATCTTTATCTATTCTTTCACTTAAGAATGGTGTCCACCTGTATGAGGAACCCAAGGTTGCAAAAATGGATGGCAATTCTTCCTTCAAGGAGTTTTTAGTCAAAGGCAGGACTGACTGGGGAATAAGTAAATACAAACAGCAATGTAAAGACTGCAATGGGAATGTAAAAATTGCTTCCAGGTCTGTTTGGGGGAGAATGTTCTTTCCATTTTCATTGCAAAGAGCGAGAATTATCAGAGTTCTAATGATCACCTTATATTTCTCCTTAGCTGCTTGCAGAAGCATATTCTAAGAGAAGCAATTATTATTGACTTTCAAATAAAATATATTCACATAAATAGCTCAGAAATTCTTGAAACCACAAATTCTAGGGAGTTATACGAGTATATCTCTGATGATTTGTGGTGAGGTAGGACAGGAATAGCACAGATGAAAACACCTCCAAACTAATTTTATCTCGCTGTTTTGACTTCCTCACTTAAAGAGAAAAACTGACATAGTTTACCAGCTTTCAGTTTCCCTTCCATTTCACACTCTCTGATGGAACATGTAGTATACTGGGCAGTGAAATGGAAGAAAGCAAAGGATTAAGGAATTTAAGTATTTAGGAACACTAAGATAAACCCTGAAGTATTTCAGCATATGTACACATTATTTATGTCTGTATTATAAAGAACAGTGTTATCAAGGGTAACTGCAATTAATTTGCCTGAAAAGGTTATCCTAGTTCTCAAAATGGCACTTAATTTTCCTCTTATTGACTGGCTCATTAAAAACTTAATCAGTAATCCCCAGTAAGGTTTGGGATATAGTCTTATGACTTTTAAAAAAAATTGTAAAAATGTTAACAAATACTTATACATGTATCTGGCACTATATACCAAGTTATTTTACATTAATAGCTCATTTCAACTCATGAAATATTTCAACTCATTCACGGCATAGCATCATTCTCACTAGAGACTATGCTGAAAATCTTCAGAAAGAAGAAACAAAACTAGATGGTTAAATTTACTTTGTTGTAAGATTTCACTTCTTACTAAATTTTCTGAATCTTCATAGTTTCATGATGGCTACAAATAAACACAATGTTTTTATGTATATATGTTAGACAATATGTGCTGGCAAAAAAAAAATACTGCTCTATATGAAACTGTTTACTGCTTTGGCAGAACTGGCCTTCCCACATCTATACCAACAACCTTTCTGAGGATGCTACTGCTCGTCTCATTGCATTGGTGGAGAAATGTTCTCTCTGCATATCTTTTCTGTTTTTTATAGAAAAATTACTTTCTCTAAAACATGAATGTGGTGATATATCTTTCCCTGACACTGTTTTGTTTCTTTTCTCCATAGCACTTATCACCTATAAATTTACTCCTTTGTTGTGTATATTTTTGTTGTCTGATTTCTCCAGATAGAATGTAAGCTTGATGAAAATTAAGTTTTTTGTTTTTTGTTTTAAATATGGAACGCTTCACGAATTTGCGTGTCATCCTTGCGCAGGGGCCATGCTAATCTTCTCTGTATCGTTCCAATTTTAGAATATGTGCTGCCGAAGTGAGCACGAAAATTAAGTTTTTGTCTATTTTGTTCATAATTCAAGCACCTAAGATGGTGCTGTCACATTAGGGGGCACTCAATGAGCATTTGTTGATCGAGTGAATTTTCTGAGTAATAATGTGAAGGAAATAAAAAGGACCAAAAGGAAAAAAAATAGCTAAGTACATTTATATTCTTGAAGGAAGCATTTCTCATCTGATTCTCTTATGATTTAGGCAAGCCAGGTATTATTATCTTCATCTTACATTTTTGAAACAAAATTTTATCACATACAGTAGTTTTTGGAGCCCTTATTGTCTGTCAGACAATGAAGGTTTTACTATAAATCCTCACTTATTTTTGAAGGTCAACAGATAGTTAAGAGACTTTGGTTCTTGCAGTTGAAAAACACTCTTGGCACAAAATACCTAAAAATGTGAGGTAAAACATTACAAACTAAAATATACACAGTTCAACTGATAAGAAAGTAAGAAAATGGCTCAAAGGTGGAAAATGACTAGAAATGACAAATTCAGATGGGTCTGCAAGAGTGAGCAAATCAGTCCCCTGAAGAGCATCTATCAATTCCTGGTGGTCTAGAGTCTCAGTTTCATTAGACCACACAGGGGGTGGGTGGGGGAAGGGGGAGGAAGACACAGAAGCCAAAGCTTAAGACTAGGACACATAATGTGATACACTCCATGGAAGAGTAATCTAGGAGAAAACCTATTTGGCTGTGAGGATAATTGTCTGTCTCCACCTAGGATATAGAGTAAGGAAAAGATTTCCCTTGAGAGTTTGTGAACATGAACTTGTCATAATTTGGATACTGACAGCCATTGCCTATGAGGTGTGAAAAGCCCATTCCAAGAATTTCCTGGATAGATTTGACATGTAACACTGTACATTTCAGGTGTGCAGACTGTTACTTTAATACATTTGTTACTTTGATGCACTTATACATTGTAATATGGTTAATGTAAAAATATTAATCACACTACATACTTAGGGTGCAATATTATTGTCTATATTCAATATACTGTACATTAGATCTCTTTGGCTTATTTAGTACCCGTTACAAGGTTGTACCCTTAAACACCATCAGTTTTACCCCCATCCCCAATTCCCTGGTAATCATTGTTTTACTCTGGTTGTTATTCTTTCTTTTTTCTTTTTCAATGGGTTTGACTTTTTTAGATTCTACATATAAGTGATATCATACAGTAATTTCCTGTCTTACTTCACTTAACATAATGTGTGCAAGATCCATCCATGTTGTTGCAAATGACAGGGTATCCTCCTTTCTCAAGGCTGAAAAACATTCCATTGTGTATATATGCCAAGTCTTTTCTATCCATTCATTCACTGATGAACATCTGGGTTGTTTCCATATCTTGGCTACGCTGAATAAGGCTGTGATAAACCTAGGAGTGCATATGTCTCACTGAAATCTTGTTTTCATTTCCTTTGGGTACACCCACAAGTGGAATTGCTGGATCTCATGATAGATATATTTTTAATTTTTTGAAGACCCTCCATATTATTTTCCATAGTTGTTGGACTAATGTATATTCAGTATACAAAGGTTTCTATTTCACCACACCAAGAATTTAGTTTAAAGTAGTTTGAGTTGATGGTGTCACTAGACACTAAGCAGAGGCAAACACCAATCCTCTCTGGAGGAAAACATCTTTAAGCCAAATCTCAAATAATCTCCCAGATAAAATTCTAAGGAACATAAGATACTAAGAAATTATGGAACACATGAAGACTTAACAGAC
This sequence comes from Manis pentadactyla, assembly GCF_030020395.1. Lineage (NCBI taxonomy): Eukaryota > Metazoa > Chordata > Mammalia > Pholidota > Manidae > Manis > Manis pentadactyla. The sequence continues at coordinate 32,371,442 of NC_080023.1, read as the reverse complement.
AAGTCAATAGAGAGAACAAATAACAGAATCAGATCTTTAACGAATTCAAATATTGGAATTATAAGTATGAAATATAAAATAAGTATTTAATTTTTTCAATAAATAAAAAAGGGGATCAAAAAGTTAACTAATAAACAAAACTATTAAAAAGAATCAGGCAGATTTGAAAAAGAACCAATTAGAAATGCTAATAATGAAAATATAATAACTTGAAGTAGAAACACAAGGAATGGAATAATAAGATTAGATACAATTGAATAATGAATCAATGAACTGAAATATAGATCTGAAGAAATGACCTAGAATAGAGCATGTAGAGCCAGAGAAATAGAAAATATGAACAGATGTTAGGAGTCATGGAGAACAAAGCGAGAGATTTCTAATCAAAGCTGCAAAAGGAGATAAAAGAGAGAACAGGGATGTTTGAAGAGATGTGGCTGAGGATTTTACAGAAGTGATGAAAGACATAAATTCAGGAACCCAGCAAATCCCAAACAGAATAAATAAAAAGGAATTCTGCAGAACATGAAAACTAAAAAGATTTTAATAATAACCAGAGATAAAGGCTAATTGTCTTCAAAGGAACAATAATTAAGCAGACAGTTCACTTCTTGAAAGTAACAATGAAAATCAGAAGGCAATAGAATTATGTCTGGAACGTACTAAAGCAAAATTATTGTCAACCTAGAATTCGTAAGATGTACATTTTCAGATGAACAAAAACAGAGAACTAATTATCAGCTGATCCTTAGTGAAGGAAGTTATAGAGAATTAACTTGAGGAAAAAGAATATAATCCCATAAGGAAGGCAAGAAATGCACAGAAGAAATGGCAGAAAAAACCCTCATTACAATTATAAACATGTGAGTCAATCTAAATAAATCTTGAAAATATGTCATGTATAAAACAAAAGAAACTACTGGTCTGATGTCAATGAAAAAACAAGATAGACCAAAAATACTATCCAAAAATTGCATTCCTTTCAGAGGCTGCAGGTGAGAATCAATTTTCTTGACTTTTCCAATTTGTGGAAGTTGCCCACATTCCTTGGCTTGTAACCTTATTCCATCTTTAAAGCCAGCAAAGGCCTGTCAAGTCTTTTTCACGTTGTATTACTCTGGCACAGAGTCTTCTGCCTCTCTCACTCATATTTGTGATCACATTCGACCTACCTAACTAATCTCCTTATTTTAAGATCAGTTCATTAGAAATCTTAATTTCATTTTCTGCCTTGTGATGTAACACATTCATAAGGTCTGGGAATTTGTATGTGCACATTTTGGGAGCCATTATTTTGCCTACTAAAATTGAATGATTAAAAATATGAGAAGGCACAAGTAATTAATGTTAGGAATGAAAAAGGATGTAACAGAATTTTAAAAAGTAATAAGAGATTATTATGAATAATTTTAAGTCAGTACATTTAAAATGTAAGGACACATTTATAGAAAAATAAAATTTATTATTTTTATTTTGGAATGAAATGGAAGAAATGGAAAACCCAAGAGTTATACAACAATAAAGAAATTAAGCTAATTGTTGAATTTTCCCTTAAGAAACCCTAGGTTCTGTTTATTTCTACATGCATGTTCTGCCAAACTTTCAAGAAATATATTAAATAGATAAATGCAATTTTATGATAAACCTTTCAGAAAATAGAAAAAGGGGAATATTTTCCAACTTATTTTTTAAGGCTAGTATATTTTGGTACCCAAACTCAACAAAGATGGTACAGAAAGAAAAATGTAGAGGCCAATCTCATTTATAAACATAGATAAAAACTTTTAAACAAAACATTAAGAATCTGATTGCAGCAAGGCATAATAGATCAAATTAGATTTATACCTGGAATGCAAGATGACTTAGCAACTTGGGCATTTGTCCCATACTGTAGAATATTTTCCTGGTTCTATTTAGCATTCTGTATACTTACTCTGAGAGACTGTAGTCTTAGGAGTAATTCTGGAATGCATTTCTATCTTTGGGAGTGAGAATTTAGATGTCTGACTCCCAACAGTATTAATGGCAGTAGTTAAATTCATAAATCCTTGTTTATGGGGATGAGAATATAGCCTGCCCAATAACAAATATGATTGAGTAGAATTCATTTACTTCTTAAAATGATACCAAAGGAAGGATATGTCCTCTATTTCTCTTCCAATTGAATTATTTAAACTAAGGATTAAAAAGTCATCATAAAATGACCTCATAGCCAACTACAAAGGATATATCATTAGTTCTAGAAAGTCCAGTTGGTCACTATTGGATACAAAGACGGCAGTATTAACAGTAAAAAATTTCTCTATCTCCTTTCTAGGTCATATTATAAGAATATAAATTCAAGAAGATGAACATTTCATAAGATGAAAAATGCCAGTGAGGAAAACGGAAAGATGGCAAGAAATAAGTTTTCCATGTGTTTTAGTAATATAAAAAACTATAGATTATAGATTTCCATTAGACAGTACATACCTGTCTCCTTCCTGGGAATTATTGAAGATGATTTTTTTAAAAATCAGTTACAATTTGATTATGACTTTGTTTATACATACATTAAAACATTATACAATTGTGTATTTGAGTAAAATACCACCTCCTCCCCAAAAAACCCTTAGAGTAACCCAGGTCAGAAATGTGTTTATAGCTGGAAGTCACATGTGGATTATTACAGAAACAATTTCAAATGCAGAGGGCTGGTAAATAAGGCTCTATTATTATTTAAAATTATTTAGAAAATTAAAAAAATTAATTTTGCCATGATTATATGAGAAATGGTAAAGAAAGCTCCATAAAGGTGGAATTGAGCATGTCAGTTATTTTCTCAAACTAGCAAATGACTGTCAAACTGGGAATATCTGAAAGAGAAGTTACCTAGTCCTTAGTTGATCATTAATGCTAAATAAGGATTCCCAATTTTTATATAATGAGCTTAAATTACTTGTATGAATGAAATCACAGATAATCCTATCTTAAATGAAGGATGAATTTTTTATGTTTACTTTGGAATATGGGTTTGCATTTTAAATAATATACATCTTTAAAAATTTCAAAAGTGTTTTCATATGTATTGTACTGCTTGATGCTACTATAACCTCATGAGGTAAGCAAGATCTAGAATTATTATCTCCTTTTTGCTGGTGAGAAAACAAGACTCACAGAGATTAATTAAGTTGTTTAAGTATCTTGGGTAATGATGGATACAGCACTAGAGTCTCCATCTTTTGTTTTGAACTAAGTGCTTTCTATTACACCATCATTTCCATATCTGATGTTTGTCTTTAGACAAAAATAAAAATTACGATGTTGCCCTGGTTAATTTCATCTTTGGAGGTTCAGGTGAATTGAATCACGGCCACCCAAAGATATCAGGTGCTAATCCCTGGAGCCTGAAAATGTTAATAAGTGAAAAGGATCTCTACAGATGCAAGTAAATTAAATCTTGAAACAGGGGGGATTATCTTGCATTATCCAGGTGGGGGATAAATCCAATTACAAGTGTCCTTATAAGGGAGAGGCAGAGAGAGATTTGACACAGGAAGAAGAGCAGAAGAGAGACCCGGAGAAGTCAGTGTGACCATGGAGGCAGAGGCTGGAGTACCCTGGCCACAGCCAAGGAATTGACAGCAGTTACCAAAAGTAGGAAGAGGGGCAAAGAACAGATTCTTAGAGCTGCTGGGGGGAGTGCGGTCCTGTGGACACCTAGAATTCATACTATTAAAACTGGTGTTGAATTTCTGGTCTCCAAAACTGTAAGAGAATAAATTTCTCTTGTTTTAAGCCACCAGGTTGTAGTAATTTGTTACAGCAGCCCCTGGAAACTAATACAGAGGTGCTGTTCAGGTTTTCCATTCTCTGTTCAGTTTCATGCAATTGAAACTCTATTTGGAAAAAGATGGATTCAGAGGAACCCAAGTTTGTTCATTAACACTTTACCAAAAAAGAGAATGGTTAAAATGCTAGGGTTTCCAAGAACTTTTCTACAAGGATGTCTCTTCTATGAAAATTAATAGAGAATGTTGACAAATCTTAAATAAAAGTATTTAAATGGAGTGGATGATAATTCATTTAAAACAAAGTCTTTTCACTGAGAAGCTGAAATGTACTGAATTTGCCTAAGAGAAACTGGAAGCTTATTGTGTTTTTATTTGAATGATAAAAACTCAAATTTCAGAGTAAAGAAATATTTTTTTCCTTACAGGAAGCAAGCTGGAGTCATCATGTCTGGAAATGTGTTTACAACCTGATTTCACCTATTCACTCTCCTCTTTAAATTTTTCTTTTGTGACTTTTCTGCAACCAATAAGGGAAACACAGACTATTATGGGATTCTTTCTAAATCATTCCCACTTTCAAAACTTCACCAGGATTTGCCAAGACATCAAAAATGAATTTAAAATATGCTCTTCATGTTTGGCTTGTGAGTTCAAAGGAAACATGGATTTTATTTCTCAGGAACCAGCATCAAAAGGTAAATGCAGAGGGAAAGTGAGAATAAAATTTATTAAGGATAAATTCCCTTATGCTGTTAAAAAGCATCAATACTATATTCCAATTCTAAATTCAGTGGCACTGGAATACAGTGGGGTCCCTCTTGATGAGTGACTTGCAGAAATTGGAATATGCCTTGTTCTTGGTTTTACTTTGGTTTATTGAAAACAAGTATCTTCTCTTAAAACACATCAAAATGCCACCATAATTCACTATGTTTGAATTAAAAGATTACTTGGTATGTTCTCTTCAAAGGTATTGGATTTTTAAAACTGAATTAAAAATATTCTAAGTGAGCGTGTAGCTTTTCATGGTAAAATCAAACATCGATTCCCCAAGGAGTCATTGAATCCTTGATACATTTTTTTACCTACTCTGCCTAACATTTATCCACTGTATATAAATTGTCTTTTTACTTGTCTGACTATCTAGTGAGCCTGGGTAGGGACTTTGTTCACTACTGTATTTCCAGATCTTAGCATAAGGTCTGACATTAGGCACTTAATAAATATTCGCTAAATGAATGAATAAAAGAATAACTATGTATTATCTGTAATGTCTAACTGAACCTTGCTAGGAGACCAATATTATGATTTAATTAAGTCAAATCAATTTGGATCATTGAGAAGTTAAAGAATTCATGTATAGTCATAAAATATACTGGTGGCCTCAAGCGGAAGCATCAGATTTATTGCTCATACCTATTCAGTGAGATTGCTTCCTGTACCATTCTGTTTGGCATTTTCCCCATTCTTCCAGAGTGGGAACAAGATTTCCTGGCAATGACTTTGGGGGAAGTACAATAGACATAACTCTTTCTAAGTTCTTATTCAACTAGTATTGTAACTATTGCAGGGTTCTGGTCAAATTCACCAGAGAGCAAACTGGGGATATACCTTTATGGTGACAGAGAATTAGAAGTGTTTGAAGGGTTAGTAGCTCCCAGATGCTACTTCTCTGCCTCCTAAAAAAGTAAAACAGTGCATTGAAAAGTTATCCCACTTGCCTTGGCTGGGTAACTAATCATGCCCGAATTCAGTGGCTTAAAACAACAGCAGCCCCCTTTTTTTCTTTTCTCTCTTCTCTTTCCTCTTCCTTTCTTTTTCTCTCTTTCTTTCTTCTTTGTTTCTCTCTTTCTTTCCTTTCTTTTGTTTCTTTTCTTTCTTCTTTCTGTGGGTCAGGGATTCAGAATGGGCATCACTGGGCATTTCGGGGTGAAGCACTTCATACTGTTGGAGTCAGACAGTGCCTGGAGCTAAAGCAGAGGGGGCTGGTGCAGCTGGAGGCAGGTGGCTATTTCTTTTCACAGAGTCTTAGAGTTTCTCTTTGTGATCTTTCCACTTGGGCTAGTCTGGGCTTCCTCACAGCATGGTAGCCATAATGCTAGACTGTTACACAGTGGCTCAAGGCTCTATTGTTCAAGTTCCAAAGGACAAGGGGGAAATTGCTTCACCTTTTCTGGCTTCCTTATGCAGTGTCACTTTTAATCTGCATTTGGTTGGCTACAAGCACGTCATAAACCCTCCCATGAAGATTTAAGGGGAAAGGCATTAGACTCTACCCACTTATCAGGGAGTGGCAGAGGTTTAGGTTAACACATGTGTTATGGGTTGAATTATATTGAAGTCCTAACCCCCAGGATCTGGGAATGTGACATTATTTGGGAATAAGGTTGTTGTAGAGATAACTAATTAAGCTGGGATGAGGTCATCAGAGTAGACCCTACTCCAAAATGATTAGTGTCCTCATCCCAAGGGGAAATTTGGACACAGGCAGGCACACAGGAAGAGCACCATGTGAAGGTGAAGGCAGAGATCAGAGTGAAGCTTCTGTAAGCCAAGAATGCCAAAGAGTGTAGGCAAACTGCCAGAAGATAGGAGAGGGGCATGGAACTGATCCTTCCCTCAGCCCTCAGAAGGAAGCAACTCAAACTCCAATCTCAAACTTCTCACCTATAGAACTATGAGACAGGACATTTCCGTTGAAGCCACCCAGCTTACGGTACTTTGTTATGGCAGGCTTAGCATACTAGTGCAATGTGGGATGGAAATGTTATTGCAACATTTGGAATACAAACTGTCCTACAGCCATCAGGGAAATATCTGTATTTTCTTGAGATGCTCCAATTTTGATTCAATCCTGTGGTCACCTGTTTTTCATAACCTTAAAAAAATGTAAGCACTTTAACCATTATTTTTAGTACGGATAACTTCTTATTTCTGCTTGTTTTGTAGAGGAGGAAGGAGATTTAGTTCTGAATTGTATGTGTTTTCTTACTATGTATTACTGTTTTGCAAATAACACTTAAAAAATCTCTTTCTAGCTCTTATCATGAAAGGACCAACGGAAGTGAAGGCAAATGATTTTTATTCACCTTGTCAACATTTTAACTTCACTGTAGCTCCTATAGTTGACCACTTGGAGGAATATAAAATTACCTGTAATCTAAAAACCCACATGAGAAAGTCAGCAATCACAGAGGACGATCCAGTCAAGGAAAAGTTTATAAACCATACTTGTGGAATTATGGAATACCTGAATAATTGTACGCACATTTCTTTGTACCTCGATAAAAAAAGTAAGTTTTTAAGGAAATACGAGGGAAAATAGAATCAGATACAAAGTTAAATAAAAGCTATCACATTATTAGCTTCACTAAAAGTCAAATAGTTGAATTTTACTAATGAAATAATATGACTGGGAAGAATGTTAATCCTTTAATCTGTTTATTTTTTGCTCAGAATTTCCTTTTTATGGCACCTAGCTCTACCCAGAGGCAAAGGAGGCATCTATGGGTTGTTATGTGAGGAGCATTAGAAACACCCTTTGTCCCAGAATAACTTGTGGACATGCCTATTAGATGTACTTGAAGTAATGTGGCCACACTTGGGCTTTAAAAGATAGATTTCTTTTTAAATGTAAATATCCATGTACATTGCAACAGGCTATTAAAATCTTATTTGGAATTGATTTAACATGTCCTCTCCTAGAGCTGAGAACTACGCTGGGATTAAATGTGATATTCAATGTAAAGCCCAAAACAGAGGTAGGGTGCAAGCTAGGCACTTTGGATCACTGAACGAAGGAAAGTTAGGAGGAGCCTGAAAGATAAAACTTACATATATCTTAATTCTGTTTAAGGCTGATTAACTTCCTAGGCACCCTATTCTGAATGACCATACTTGAGCCTTCCTACTGAGCAGTGTGCCCCTACTTCACCCATAAAGTCTACTTTTGAAGAGCATTTTATGTTCTAGCCATTTCATGTGTACCTACAGTATGCCAAGCAGAGTGCCAGGCATTGGGGATACAAAAAAACAGATGAATATAAAACAAGTGCCTTAGGGTGACAGGTGCTGGGGTAATTTGCTGTGTGTTTTGATATTCCAGATGTATGGAAGCCTTTCAGATAGCCTTATATGCTTTTTTTAAAGCTTTACTTTTTAGAGGTAATTATTTTTTTAAATATCCTATTTATTTTAAAGCAAACACAAATATATGATATGTATGCATTTTTAAAGGAAAATAGGACTTCAAAGAAATTCCTCCTGCGAGCTAGTTTGCCCAGGACTCTACAGCCTCTGCAGTTAGGGGGCATTTCAAGGTGTGTGAATGTATGTGGGGCACGGGAGAGGATCTGAGAGTCTGATGAGATCTGAGAGGATCTGAACAGAGGAATCAGTTCCCTGTGGTTCAGGAGTGTGGTTGAAAGGTAGGTTTTGGAAAGGATGCATTGAGAAGGTGACTATATTGATATTTGAAAGACAGAGTTTGGGGTTATAGATATTAAAACTTGTATTTATTTCAATGTATACTTATGCATCCATCTAATTGCTTTTTATGTTTTTTAAAACATAAAGGAAACATAAAGCATTTACATAGTTATAATTTTAAGAGAATTAACTTTTGTGTTAATGAAAAAAATCTATAGATTCCAGTCAAAGTGCAGTGGTTGTTAACAACTTTTTTGGGTCCATACTTCAGAAAGATAACAGTAGTGTACAGATATGTAGTCTTATATCCTGGAAAAAGTCTCTCCATTTGCCATGTGTAGAAGATTAAAATTTTATTCATATTTTACTCTGCTGTGCAAAGACTATTTAATCTCCCCTAAAAGCCCTAGCCAATACAAGGGTATGAAAGTAAATTTAGTCCAAGCTAGCAAATTAGGTTTTCTCAGATTCCTGTCCATTTCCTTGTTCCTTTCCAAGATGGCTACAGGGATGGGGGTAGGTGGGTAGCATGGGATAAGGGGAGACACACTCTTTTCCATTCAGACTGGTGCTTTGGTGCGTGTACTGGTTGACCTGGCCTCAACTGTGTACATTGCACTAGTGTAATATAAAGTTGGTGAATGCATGATTCTTTTTTTATAGCTTGATCAGCCCAGTGACAGCTTGATCATTGGGCCCACCTTGGCTTTTGCTAGCACTGTAAATCTTCCATTCCAGTTAACTGTATGCTTTTATTTGCTGAGTGAGGAATGCAAGTTTGGTGGCTAAATAGCAGGGAGTGATATTGGGGAGGCTGAGTGCTGCCATTCCAGTCAAATCTTACCTTTTTGCCATTCAGCCTCTTCTCTATATAAATGTTGGGTGCCTAATTAATGTACATCTGCCCATGGAGGGAGATATCCGAATCATGAACCCCTAAGGGAAGTTGTCCAAGGCTATAAACAAGTTACATATCCTTCTAAGTTGAATAAGCACTAGCTGTGTTTTGTGTGCAAGGAATAGGGTACATAGGGGCCTTAGAAAGTCAGTAGGCAGTTGTTTTTTGGATGTGAAAAATGCAACTCTAAGTCACTGATTCCTAGGTCTTCTGGCCAGTGTGTATTTATGGGACCAAAAAGCTAAGCTATTGCTGGATGGTGACTATACTTTCCATGTTGCCTGTCATTTATATAAACAAGTTTTTACCTGTGTCCTTATTAAATTTAGGCTAGGATAACTGTATGTTTAATTAATGTGTGTACTTGGTCTGATCATTGCCATGAGAGCCCCGGTAGAAAGCGGGGTCTCATTATTCATCTGCTCTGGCCTCTTATATGCCTCAGCCCAGCCCTTCCTCTTTGTCTGTGTTTCCCTTTCTTCTCCATCTTTCTTATATTCACTGTGTCTTTGTTAACTTAAAGAAACAATTTTTGGCTGCATGGTCCAGGGCCAAATTTGCTAATTACAAATGGCTCTGACTCTGGGACCCTGCCTGTTCTGGTCTTAACCTAGTGATAACAATGATAATGAAACTGATATCCTGTAAATGAAATTAATCCTAGAATTTTGGAACTAAACAGATCCCTGGAAGCCACCTGGTCAAGTTTCCTCATCTAATACCCTCATTTAGTACCTCAGGAAGGAATTCAGGAGAGCAAGTGACCCCGTAACAGTGATGGTTATATATTCAGCTTTTCAGTTAAGGGCAGAATATTGAATAGAACCCAGCTATTCCACTGTATAGCCATCTGTTACATCATTTCATTGTATTTTTACAATATTTTTTTCTTTGCAGATTTCACTTGTTCCATTAAGATCATTTGGTATGTTTTAGTACTATTCGTTTTTATATTTTCACTCATCCTTGTTATCCACAAACTGCTTGAAGGTCACAGAAGAGTGCAGATGTGGCAAAGTAAGTACTGAGTAATAAGCCTATCATTTGGGAAAGTTCCATTTATCATTATTGAGCATCTTCTGTATATACGGCGCTATTCCACGTAACCCAAGGAATATAAGCATAAGTAAGACATAGTACCAGCATTCAAAGACCTTCATGTGTTCTTACTTCTACCCAGACAATTGAATGGGAGGGGAAGAAAGACTGGATATATCAGCAGGAGCCGATGGACCAGAGGGTGAACAGGAGCCTAGTGGACGTGAGGGCAGAAGAGAGGTAGAAGAATAGAGAATGGTGACAGAGAATTTCAGAGTTGAAGATATTCAGTGGAATGGCTTTAGGTGATGAGTGTGAGCGGGAATCAATCTGTAGTAAGCGTGAGGGTGGCAGTAGATTTTAGGCTGGGCAGAGCTAAAATGTATAATTGGAAATCAGGACAGGAGGGATGATATTAAAAGTATCTAACTAGTATAACACAGGAATTCACCTATCAGGATGGACATTGACTATAAACTATGGTGTAGTAAACTAATGGATGCTTTATAATATGAGCAGGTGTTTTCTTAAAGATGGTCTAAAATGTATCATTATGAGAATGGGCTTTGGAGACAGACAGGTTAGAACCCTAGTACTTCCACTTACTACTTATGTGACTTTGAGCAAGTTACTTACCGTATCTGAGTGACCCTTTTCTCCTCTCTAAAATGAGAATAATCACCATTACCACACAGGATTGATGTAAGGATTGAAATAAAGAGATTATGTAAGAATTTAACACAGTGTCTAGTGCACAGTAGTTCTCAATAAAGGACAGTGGGATTACGGTGGTTGCATTATTTCCTAAGACTCTTATGTTCTTTACTTGGCAAGGCTGTGTTAGGCATTTTGGTAGGTAGAACAAATGGTTGCCTCCAGGTTTGACTGAAGATGCTATTAATCCCTTTGGCTAAGTATTTGTTGCTGGTATTTCTGAGAGCAGTTTCACATCAAGCCTTGTCACTGATACCTAAATATATAAGACCCTCAATCTATTGGCTAATACCATCATCAATATTGTGTATTTGTAGAATAACCATTTTCAGAGCATTTACAAGCATTTTACTAGATTCTCAAAGTATGTAACAGGATATGTGCTATTATGTTCACTTTATAGGTGAAAAACAAAAACAAAAACAGAAACCCAAGGCCTTAGAGAAGTTAAATGCTTTGTTTAAAGTTATACAACTAATAAAATGTCAGAATTAAGACTCAGGTCTTTCTAGTTTTGAAAGTTATATTATTTTAAATAAATGTGCATTATTTGCAAATAGCTCACAGTTTTGAGTTTCTTAATCTTATTTTTCCATATCATTACATGTTAAGAAGGAGAGACAGATGCCAGAGAGAAAAAATGTCTAGAAAGGGACCCATGGTGGGGAATGACACTAAGTTCTTTAAGAACATCTATCCAAACGACAGGCTTAGTGACTTTCAAAGGCTTGCCTTATTAACCCAAGCATATAAAATTATGAAAAATGTCACACCATTTAGCCCATTCAATATTATTAAATACTAGGTGTATATTCAATATTCTGCATATATCTTTGTATATATAGTAATATAGACAGTAATATAAATAACATCATATTCTGTACATATAAGCTGGTGCTTTACATTAGAGGAGATGGCATAATGGCATTACGGTAGTGGAGAAGCCACCGGTTTCAGAAAGCATCTGTATTTGTCCATGGAAAATGTGCTAATAAGGAAAGCTCTTCATGTCTTTTTACTCCAGGCCCTGCTGTGAATGGCCCATTTTCTTTGGTAATCCTTTGAGCGAACATGGGGGATAGAACTAAGAATGTGCTTGTATATCATCTAAATATTTCATTTCTTTTCTTGGAATAGGTCATAAATACAAACCTACATCTGTTCTCTTAAAAGGAAGTGATTCTGAGAAACTGCGAGCATTGAACATACGGGTTATTTCAGGTGAGTTCTTGCGACAGGCAAAGGGAGCCCTGCTCAGGAAATTCCAAAGCTTCAGCATTTCACTGTAGAGTGAACTCCAGATGGAATGAGCTGAGCTCATTTAAATTAGCCTTGTATCTGGAAGAAAGGAGCTGTGGGCAAATAAAATCTGGTTTGATATGTCTTATTATCTGGGGACAGTTAGGATCAAAACTACCTCCTTAAATAATGGAAAGTTTTCTTAATTGGCAAGAAGAAATTCATATGAGTAGGCAGAGGAGAGAAAGCAGTAAGGACTAAGCCTCAGATTTATTTTTAAACGAGACAAGATACCATTATTCCTCAGAACTGCAAGAAGTAATTGCAGAGTGGGCATGGCTTTGCGGGAGCCTTTACTTAGCAAAGGGTGTCTGTCACTGGGTAAAGGGAACTTCTAATAGCCCCAATTAAAAAGTCCCCCGTCCTCTCCCGAAAAATGAAATGGAATAAGGGAGTCCTAATTAGAGCAGCTAAGGAGGCTGTTAGCACAGATGCTGTGGTTCCATCTCCTAATTGTGAAGCTGCCTTCTGAATTCAAGCTGTCAAAGCGTATTAAAAAGAAAAAGAGGGGGAAAGTGACGTAGGTAAGTCCTTTTTCGTCAGCGAAAATCATGACCTTGACTCTGAAAACCCCATAATTACGAGTAGACTTCCCTGCAGCTCCTTGTGCTCAGCCAGTGAGAAGGCTCCTTTGTACTTTGAGAAGTTTAGATAAGGAAGATTCCAGTGTGCTGTCTAAACCGTTCTCACAAATGAAAGGAAACCGAACAAACCCTGAGCCCCCCACCGCTGCACCTGTAACCACATGGAGACCTGAGCAGCACATCAGGAGCTATGCTCCAGAGGCTTTTCTGAACTGTTTAAGTGAGCAGGTACTCAGACCCCTAGCTCGGGGGAAAGTGGATTGGGTGCACCTAAAAAGCTCCATTAAGAACAAATGTAGACTTTCTACTCTCAGTGTTAGCAGTAAAATTATTCACCTGTGGTTAATAATAATCATTAACTAAGTAATCATTTGACACCAGCTATTTGTGGGGAAAGCTGATGGAAATTCTGTGCAGTCAGTGACAGTTTTGCTTGATTAATAAAATAAAAATTCACAAGTGTTTCAAATGGCAAAATTAATTTTTAAAGGGAGAAAGTGGCATTTCCCTGTTTTCCCCTCTTATTTAGTACCCATGCCTAACATTGATACACCAGACACGTTTTATTTTAGTTCTGCTGTGCTTTTCAGTTGCCTTAGGAATCCTGGTCCTTTCTCTTTTTAGGTCATAATTTTGAGCACTGTGGCCTTGTCTGAGGAAAAGCCAAAAGTCCCCCTTGTCAACCCATATAATCAGGGGAATCACAAATTTAAAGTACTAGCTACCACAAGACCAACCTCACAAGTTGTATTTACGAGCCTGTGATTTTCATTCACCAGAAGAACCCATCTCAGCCATTCTTTCCCTTTAATAGCACTCACTAAAATTCCTCTGGCTTTATTACCAGGTATATAATATTAATGTTCAGAGTGAGCCAAGGTGTGTGATGGCCTTTTTTTAAAACCAAGAGTCCTTTTGAAGCTTAGCATATTAAAGGGGGGAAGAAGCAGATTCTTCTTTGTTATTGATAATCCTTTAACCTAAATGCAATTGTCCCCCCTCCCATTATAAGTTACTCTTCCTGAGAGAGAAATGGAAAGGAAATAATGTCTCCCTCGAGGGCTACTTTTACGGCCCCTCTTTGTAACGATGGATTATAGGCAGCAGTGAGAATGTAGGGATAAAGGGGCCAGATGGTTCTCTGGAGAAGCAGTAATGGGAGTTAAAAAAAAATAGTCGTTCAAAGAGAGCATTGATCACAGTCACACTGAGCAGAGCAGCTAACTGTTGTCTTAGACTGTACATTCTAGAATGTCTCTCCAGTTGTTTGTGTATTACAAAGTATTTGTTACACACGTACCCACAGAGCTATAGATAGGCACACACCCTCACAAAGAGCGAGCTAAGGAGAGATTATTAAGACCTTGGTCCTGCACAGTGCCTGGCATGTACCTGGGGCACAGCAAATGCTGATAAAATAAATGAGCCTCCTTGCTATAGAAAGAGATGTGGTAATGAATCAAATCCTAACCTTTATATGTCTCTAGTACTTTCTTCCTTGCTTTGAGAAATGTGATGGCTTATGCTGCCTGTCTTGACATTAACCTACTTTACATTTTATTCATTCAACTATTTTCTTCACACAGGTGATGACTCTTTCTTATTCATCTTTGGATCCTTGTCCCTAGCATAATATCTGGCACACAGTCCATGCACAATAAAAGCTTATTAAATCACACAAACCCTAAAGGAAAATGAGTACAGAGTAAAAAAGATTAGAAGAGCAAGAAATGAATCTTAGGGGTTGGGAAAGGTGAAAACAATCAAAGAGAGAAAGAGTGATCAGAGAGAACATAATTCCACTTTGTTAAAGAATTTATAACGCACTCTAAGGAATTGCCAAGGCTATCAAAGAATAATGAAAAACACTGACCATCTTGGGGAAGAGAACTATGCAAAAGTAACTTTGAAATGTATTTGTAGAAACGGTGCTTACAGAATTGGCCATGGTGGGAGACGAAGGCCAGGGGCAGGAGCAGAGGACTAGGGCCTGAGTCATTGGATGCAAACAATAGAAACCAACTTGGCTAACTTGACAGAAAAGAAACTTACAGGAAAACCAGTAGGTAACCCAAAGGAGCAACTGGAATGTTAGGCAATCTGAGCTTGGAAAGTAAATAGGAGTTGAGGGAGACCAGGCAGCCAAAAATACAGCCAAAGTCACACAGCAGGAATGGTCTGGTGAGAATGCCTTGGAGGGCGCCACCACCCCTGAATACTCCTTGTGGGTTCTTAGGGACTATAAAGCAAAGAAAGTGGAATTTTATTGTGAAAGAGAATTGCTAAATGCCAAAAGCAAGTGGATGACCCGGTAATTTGTATTACCCCAACATAAAACTAATGGCGATATAAAATTGTAATTTGCAACGTGTTTATGGCCAGGCCAGTATAATAAAAGACTAAGCAGTTTCAATTTCCTGCTGAAGAGAAGATAAATTACTGGTGTCAGATGTCCAGCAACCAAGCAAGATAACATGAAAACTTAATTTTTACTTGCTTAACTGTAATATTTATGACTCTTAAAATACAGATTTGGGTTCATAAAACAGTTAAGGTTACAGCCATCTGCTTGGTTAGAGAAAAGATTAAAATGCAGAGGGTGGCTATAAATGTAGGAAGAAATTCTTAAGTGTGAAGAATCTATAAGCAGAACATGAGGATTTATTCTGCTCATTCGCTGAGTGCCTTTATGTGACAGCCATTTGTGCTAGGTCTAATGATAAAACATGCGGATAAACATCTTCTTCATCTTTGTGCACACTCTCCCTGCCTGAAACACCGGGCCTTCCTTCCCACCTTGCCTTTGTCTAGTTAACTCCAACCCTGCCCTTCTGATCTTGGCTTAACAAACACTTCCTTAGGGAAGTCAGATTGGACCTCCTAGACTAGGTTAATTACCCTTATCACACACCCTCATAACACCACAAATTATGAGGCAAAACTGTGACAATTATCACTGCTGCTATTTTACATTATTGTGTTACTATTTGATTACTGTGTCTCCCATGAGCCAGTTAGCTCTTTGAGCTCAGGGACAGTATCAGATAATACTCTTCTCCAGGTCATAGAGGGCATAGAAGGGCACACAGTAGGTACAATAAATATTTGTCAAATGAATAATAACTCCACATTGCCTGCTGCTGTCTTACAAAGACCTTCCAATTACTTTCCCTTCTCTAAATTACAATTTTTGATAACGCCTATCTAAAATAATGAAAAGGTGAGTGGCTAAACACTTCAGCAGTTTCCTGTCTCAGAGTGCTAAGGGTACTGACAGTGTGAAGGAATTGGGAACTGAGTTAGTGGCTCAGAATTTTGCCAACTGTTCAAAGAGTTCTTTTCTTTTTCATTGTTAATTCTAGATAATTTTGCAGTCTTTTATTTTCCCATCCTCATTTAATTTTCTCACTGGCCAGATTTGGAACAGCTGAGTAGTTTTAGGGTCACTGTTCATGGTAACAGATGGAGCTTCAAACATAGTAGGGAGTTGGCTCTTGACTAGTGGAAATCTATTTTAAGCTACCGTAATTGGTTCTAATGGCCCTAAATGGCTACTAGTTATCTTGGGCTTGCACAAAAGTACCAATGTTTTTATGTGCTGAAGAGGTCAGAAAGATGCAAGGCAATACTGAAGTTCTGCATCCTAGAGCAATAGGAAAAAGTAGGTAAGACAGGAAGGTTTTTTGGTGACAGATTACAGAATGGAGTAGAATCACCAAACCATCTGAAAATGTCCACATCTGTCTTCACTACAATAATCTGTGAGATTAACTCAAATTAAGAAACTCTTATGAGGAAACCAAGCACTCCGTGGGTAATAGTTTAGACACTTATTGTCATTGTTTTCACTAAGAGTCGTCATGCTTAAACCCCCTGAAATATGTAGGAGAGGATAAAACACTGAGGTCATCATTTCCAAGGTTAGCTCGCCGTAGCCCTCCCCTGCTGAGCACATCAGCCCCATCCTACTAAATCCTGGGCAGGCCTCTTGAGGGCACTTAAAAAGATGCTGGTAAAAAAATATTCTGTCCTGCACTTGGTAGAGCTTTCTGATTTTCAAACTGCATCAGAGAATATATACCTTTATCACCCCCTTTACTCTTACCATTATTTTCCTCCTTTTAGCTTCAAGGCAGCCACACCAGCTTCGCCAAAGTCACAGGGAAAAGATCTCAGCAGTTCAGGAGTCAGCACCCACTGCATTTCTGACTGCTTCTGTTGCCTTTACTGGTGTTGGTGAATTACCATTATTTGGAAGAAATTCTTGTTTCCCAGTGTAGGAGTAGGAAAACATTTGCCCTGTTTTACGTGCCTTGTCTTTGACGTGAAAATCATCAGGAACAAAGTGAAGAAAACACCTTGCAAGTTTCTGTTGCTCAGAATTCACACAATCATGGTGGCAGGTCAATCACTAGAATCCCGTCCACTCAGAGTTGTTTAACCGGAATGTGTGGGGGAGGACTGAGCCCTGCCCCCAGAGGCTGCCTGGCTTCTCTGCCCACAGGCCACACAGGGCCATACGGGGGTGAATTTACCTGGTCTGCTGCTTTTCCTCAGGCCTGTGGGCTTAGCCTCTGGGAAGGGCACTGTGTCAGGAAGGATCCACTTTGTGATCCAGCTCACACCACAGGGAGGCCCACATTAATTCACACAGTTACACAACCGAGAAAAGTACAGTCCCGAACTCTGATGCAAACACGTGCTCTCGCTCAGGCAGAACCTGGTGGGGAGCAAATCACAGGCAGGTTTGTCTGTAGGTCTTCAAGTGGATTATTTTGCCAACTTAGCTTGATAGGCCTTCTTCCCCAATTTAAGAGTAGCCTGATTGACTCATTTAACACAACGCTTTTAACACTTAACTGCCTTGGCCTGGGAATCATTTCTGAAGACAACTTTGTATGTTTCTACTCTGATTATGAGTTGGTTTTATTGCTTAGCTCTCAGAGAGTCATCTTATTTTCCTTACCCTCAAATTTCTACGTGGCAGTCCAGAGCTGACTTTTTATACTGCTGTACCTACGCCCTTTTATTAAGCAAAATGAGGCATAGAGAAGTTAAATTCACTCTTTTGGTCAGTCCACACATTTATTGAGTATCTACTATACGTCATGCTCCAAGGATGGTTCTATAACCATACATAAAATACAATCTTTGTCCATAAGGAGGCAGGTAAATAAGCAATTACAAGCAAAATTGGATGAATTCACTATTGTGGAAGTAGAGGTCACAGAGGGTCATATAGAGTGTGGACACCTGTCTTGCCTGAGGGTTTCAGCCCCCGGGCAAGTTCACTATGGATTCAGTGTGACCAAAGAAATGACAGTAGAACATTCTTGGGGTGAAAGGGTTTACACTTAACTTTATTCCCATGGTGGCAGGTCAATCACTAGAAACCCGTCCACTCAGAGTGAGTCTGCATGCAGCAAGCTGGTCTCTGCCTCTGGGTTTCTCTGCCCCTGCAGCTGTCCCAGTCTCTGTCCTTGGTGCCGCCACCACTCCAGTCTCTGCTCTCCTGCAGCTGTGCAGCCATACCACCGTGCCACCAGAGCACTGGGTGGGGCTCTTTATATAGAGTCAATAGCAACTTATTGCCCACACATGTGTAGTGAGCTAGCCAACCAGGGCCAGGTGAGAATCCTGGCCATAGGAACCTTCACTTTATCCACACACCTAACCCTGTTTTATTTGTTTTGTTTTGTTTTTAGCTGTTTTGGTCTTCCAATTT
The DNA here is from genome assembly GCF_030020395.1 of Manis pentadactyla. Classification (NCBI taxonomy): domain Eukaryota; kingdom Metazoa; phylum Chordata; class Mammalia; order Pholidota; family Manidae; genus Manis; species Manis pentadactyla. The sequence continues at coordinate 32,352,983 of NC_080023.1, read as the reverse complement.
AATAACAGTAAAATTTAGCTGAACAAGTAGTTTTGGAGATCAGAATATAAAAGACTGATGGGCAAATTCCCTTAGCAGCCAGGACAGCCTGGCTAGGATGAGGAAGTTTTAGATGAGCCGTGACCATGGAAGATGTGCCTTGTCTTTGACGTGAAAATCATCAGGAACAAAGTGAAGAAAACACCTTGCAAGTTTCTGTTGCTCAGTGGGAATCAAAAATTTCTTTGGCAGGTTGAATTGAGGTTAGCTACTGGATGTCATAGGTATAAAGCACTTTTGAAAAGTGACAGAAATCTTAAAAAAAATAATAAAAGAGAAGAAAAAGAAATACCAGAGGGCAACCAGGACATTGTCATGAATGTTGTGATAGGGGCTTTATTCAAGAACATAAAGCATGGAGTTTTATTTTTAATCAAAATTTCTACTGCTGTAAATTCTTTTTGTTCATAGATTCAGTCAGGTCAAAACTCAGACTGAGGTTCTTTTTACTTTTTTCGGCTCTTCTGAGGTTCTGAAAAAAGTCAAAGAAATGTTTGGTTCAGAGATTTGACAAATTCATGAAAAGACTTGTATGAATTTTTAAAGCATTTCTGACTGCTTCTGTTGCCTTCACTGGTGTTGGTGAATTACCATTATTTGGAAGAAATTCTTGTTTCCCAGTGTAGGAGTAGGAAAACATTTGCCCTGTTTTAGCTATGCTGAAGAAATTTAAAAATAACATACATTATACCTTATCAATTTTTTGTAAGTTTTCCTGTTAGTATATGTTGCATTACTTTGAATGCTCAGAGTAACAGAAGACAGTGTACCACTTTGTACAGTTATTTTGTACAGTTATTTTGACTAGCCATCATGTTGACAGATACGGCTTTCTATAGTAAACTATGGTTACACCATACTATAAAACATCAGGAAACTGAATGAATAAGCACATGATAAGCAGCTTGGCTTTCCAACCAAAAAATCTCTGTTAATTTTTTTGATAATTATTTAGTTTCATGAATAGGCTCTTTTGATATTTTAACATTTAAAAACAACTGTCTCCAAATATCAAGTTTCATCCATTAGCATAGAAGAAATAGAAAATTTGTCAGTTATCCCTCAAAAAGTAACAGGAAAAGCAGCTCACGGGAGGAATATTTGCTAATCTCTGGAAAATAGATACTTCCAATGTCATTTAAACTTTTATAGACTACAGTAAAAAAAAGGATGATTCAAATTACATTTATGAAATCAATATTAATAACATTCAAACCTAAGAAAAACTGTATCTGAAACAAGAATCCTAAAAAAGTGTTAACAAAAGGATCTAGTAATACGCTTAAAAAAATGTATGTATACCCATGTACATATACTTCTATTATGATCAAGAGGGGCTTATTCTAGGAATACAGGAACAATTCAGCACTGGATCTTTTAATATCCTTTATCATATTAGTAGATGTAAAGAAAAAATAGATGAGCCGTGACCATGGGAGATGTGCCTTGTCTTTGATATGAAAATCATCAGGAACAAAGTGAAGAAGACACCTTGCAAGTTTCTGTTGCTCAGTGGGAATCAAATGTATTTGACAAAATACAATGCCAATTCTTCATAACGACTCTTAATAAAAATAAGATAAATAGTTACTTCCTTAACATGATAAAATATATCTGTCTCAAACAATAACCTAGAATCTTGCTCAACAGGGAAACTCTAAAAGTATGCCTAGCTAACACCAGAAATTTTCAAGGACTCCACTGTTGCTACTTTACCTCCCATTGTCCTAGAAGTACCAGTCAACACAATTAGGTAAGAGACAGAAATGCAAGATTTACAAATTGGAAGAAATAGGTAAATGATCACTTATTTTGCAGATGACATGATACGTACTTGGAAAATTTAAGATAATTCCCTAATAAAAAAAATTTTTTAATATAAAAATTCAGTAAGTGACAGCGTACAAAATTAATATTAAAAAATAGCATTCATATATTTAAACAACTAGTTAGATACACTGCATTTAAAACAAGTATAAAAGACACAATATCTAGGAATAAATAAGAAATGTGCAAGGTCTTTCAGAAGAAAACTAGAAAAATGCCCCTTAGACATAAAAATGACTTGAAAAAAAGGAATGGTATAGCATATTCTTGAATAGGAAGATGTATACAAATGCCAATTCTTCATAAATCAACAAATAAACAAGTTCATTTTAATATCCTAATGAAAAATGAACGGTCAATGACAGACAGTAAACAATTGACATAGAAGAAAAAAGAAGGGAGATATCCATTCCACTATGGTACTGGTACATAACTAGATAAAAATTTAAAAGTTCAGGATTTTAGTAAATGATGAAAATGGTGTATCAAATCAGTAGGAAAAAGGATTACTGAATTTATGGTGTTGGGCCCACTGAATAAATAACCATCTAGGAAAAATAATTTAATTCAGAGCTCACACTAATACTAGTGTAAATTTCAAATGGGTAAGTGATTTAATGTAAACATGAAACCGTAAAAGTAAGAGAAGAAACAATGGTAGAATTAATTTATAAACACAAAGTAGGCATTTCTAATCACGACACAAAACTCAGTTAAAAGTCGTAAATTCTTGACCACATGAAAAGCAAAATGTAGACCATGTACACAGTAAACACCATTAGGGAAAAGTTATTCACAGTTCATCACAGATAAGCTGCCTTTTCTTCTAATAATAAGGAATTTCTAATTACTGGTGAAGAAAAGGCCATAACTCAGTAGGCAAATGGGTAAAGGAAAAGAATGGACTGTTCACAGAAAAGGAGATACAAATGACTCTTAAACATATGAAAGGTTGTTCAGTCTCACTCAGAATATTTCTTACAAAAAATATTTTTTTCATTGTCTACTATGTGTCAGTAATATTGGCCTTTGGCTACTGGAGACACAGCAGTGAACCAAATAAATAAAGACCTCTACTCTCATGGAGCTTATATTTAGGTGGAAGTGCAAATTTAAGCTGCACTGAAAAGCCATTGGCAGCTATCGGATTGGCCAAAATCCAGAGGTTTGACATCACACTCCATGGCAAGAGGCAAGAGGCCCTCTCATACTCTACTAAGGTAAATTGAGAGACTTAAATAGGTACAACTTTTATGATAGGTAATTTGACAATAACTATCAAAGTTACAAATATATAAGCCCTTTGAGCCAGTAACTCTATTTCTAGGAATTTATCCTTAAGACTTACGATATAGAAGAGAAATGACATATGTACAACGTTTCTTGTTAGTGTATTTGCAGTGTCAAAAGATCAGACACAATCTAAATAGGAGGCTGTTTAAAGACATGATATACATCCATACTATGGAATACCAGGAAATTGTAAACAGGAATGAGGAAGCTCTCACTGATGGAAAGATCTCTAAGCTGTATTATCAATTTATATACATGTATAGCATGCTACCAACTGTGTAAAGAAGGACAAAATAACATATACATATATAATGTATAAATTTATGTATAATCTATCCATCTATTATCTATTGATCTATTTATCTCTCATCGTCTATTTATCTACCCATCTCTCTATCAGTACACAAAAAACAACCTTGGTTGTGGCAGAGGAAGAGAAGAAGGGAAAGAACTATGAGATACAGTGGGCAGTAGTCATCTGGGATATGGGATAAGAGGGAGACATTTTGCTGAATATTCCTTCATAGTTTAAAATTTTTTTAACTGTTAGAATGTATACCTTATTCAGAAAATTAAATTGAAAAAATGTATTTCTCTTACCAATTTTTTTCTAATTAAAAGAATAAAATTCTTTCAATTTTCAGAACATTTAGAAAATTAAATCGAAAAAATTAATTTTTCTTGCTAAAATTTTTTCTAATTAAAAGAAAAAAAATTCTGAGGGAAGGTTTGACAGTATTTCTATTTTGGTAACCTCTGCCAGTGTTTAAACATCTTCATGGACAGGAAGTGTTATATTCCTGATTATGCTTGAATCCTCCTTTTTGATTTCTGTTCTTAAGTAGCAACTACCCAAACTTCTCTTTAAATTAAAGGTCACCTCATTTCCATCCATGTTCAGGGCCTTGTATAAAAAGCAGGGACATTTGTGAAGCTCACACTACATAGATTATGTGGAACTCAAGTTTCAGTACAAAAACTAGAAAAGCAGGACCCCAGATCCCAGTGGAATGAAAAAAGATACCATAGGCCATGGACATGAAGTTTACATCTCCTACCTTGAAGTCAGTTGAAGATAACAGAAGAAATTGATAAAGTCACATAGTGCTAGAATGGGACCAATTAGGTTGCATCTAATTTGTACCTTTACTTCTTGGTAAAATTTGTCCCTGAAATCAAAGATATCATTAATATTCTCTTTAGGGACATATTTCAATCAAATATGAGAGAAGAAAATCTTTGCGGTCAGTTTCCAAACAAAAATTCTTTTCTTGCTACTTGACATTAAATTTTTTTCTCTATGTTGCTTCTCCTTAATTGTGCTTCAGGTCTTGTGTCCAGGAAGTGAAGGAAGAGAAGGAATGAAAGGAAGGAAACAGAGTTGAGAGAAAGGAGTTGTAGGCAGGATGTGTAGTGACTGGTGAAAACCTTTTTTCTAGACTGAGGGCATGGGTCTCTTACTACATTAGAAAACGTTGTTTGTTTTTGCCTTGCTATTGACTACATGTAGAGTAGAACTGCTCTCCTTCTTAAATAACAGAGACCACACACAGGCTGCCCTTGACTCAGGTCAAGGAAAGGCTTCCTCCAATACCAGAACTAGAAGTTGCTTCCACGGTGCACCAGCAAGATCAATATACATGGTGAGTGATGACTCAGTTTTATTGATGATATGACTTTATTATTATAAACACGAATAGATATCCAAGGAGGTGTAGTTTACCTCAAACTGCATATCTATCTGGATGTATGCAGGAGAAAGAAAGTGATGAGCCTGCAAAGCAGTTCATATGAATTAGACAACATGAAATAAAATTTTTCTGGGGTTGAGTCATAATTCCAGTAGGCCAATTGTTATTTATTTGGAGCATGAGAAAAGAGAGAATGGATATTTATGAGGCGGGACTGCCCACAGACCTCAATTACCAAAATTAAATACTTCTTGAAATCCAACATCTGATGATCTGATTAATGTGCATTGATTTCCATGTATTTGGATAAAAAACTGTGTTAGAACTATCTTTGAAATTCTTTTCATTAATTCAACAAATATTTATTAAGTAGCTATTATGTCAAAGGCACTATTGGTAGCCATTTCAGGGGTATGAAATTATAACAGGGAAGAAGAGGGACACTGGCATTTCTTAGTATCCTCATACTGTGCTTAGTGGTGATAGGCTAGATCATTTTCTCTTCATAATACTTGGGTAGTTGGTCAAGATACTAGCAGGAAACCAGTAGTTATACACAAATTGAATAATTTTGAGCAGAATTTGATCAAGGGTTTATTAGGCTAGGATGTGCCCAAATGGGACACTGCTACTGTTCCTAAGAAAAAAGGGGCAAGGAACCCAGAGAGACACAGACAGAGGCAGACCCCCCTGCCCCAGACACCCCATGGACTCTGTGGGGATGGCGGCCTGACAGGAGCTGTAATTTTTGGTCAAGGGACACAACAATCTGTGGTCCCTGAAGAGAGAATAAATATTTCAACTTGGTTGTCCTCCCTCTCCCCGGTGGGCTGACACTTCCCAGTGGCCAAACCCAGCCAGAGCCAATGGACACTGGAGTCAGACTGTCCTTCCTTGTACAGTGGCCTCCCAGGGTACCAGGTCGGGTGGAGAGCAGATCTGGAGAGGCAACCAACAGGATCCAGCATAAGCGGCTCAATATAGCAAACTGGCAACAAAGTGCCAGGGAGATTAATGTTGTCAGGTAATTGTTCTAATGACATATTACTGGATATTATGCTTCATGCGTCTCATTTCTGGTCCTTGTTCTGGGATTCTCAACCTTGCATAAGAAATCCCCTTTGTTCATTCATCAAATTCTTTTTGAGCACCTACTGTGTGCCAGAATTCTGCTACTCACTGGCAAAAATAACATGCAGTCAGTGGAGGAACTGGATTATGGAACCCCTAATTCCAGTAGAGTGTCAGGTAATAAGATAGAGGTATTCACAGAGGAAGGGGAATCATAATGGGGAGACCCCTTATTTAGAGGGCATGTTGACAAGCATTTAATAGATGTTCAATAAGTATCTGTTGAGTGAATGATTAAGTCCCAAGTTCTATGTCTCTGTACTAGAATCATGGAATGTTATAACCAAGTGAAACTTGCACTAACACTTATGTTTTCATTTTATAGACGTGGGAAATAACCCAAACATATGGTAGTGGCAGAGGCTTAGAGGATAGTCTAGATTTTCTGGGTCTCAGGCTGAGAAGGTTATTACCATTAACCACACTGTCTTTTTAGAGATATAACAGAAGTTCCCCTGCATAACACAGGATCAGAAAGAACTCATAATGATGTTAGGAAGGTCTGGGTATTCTTATAAGACATAGTTTTAATAAATGGTTTTTAAATTGTTTTCCACTAATTCTTTTCAAGAAATAATGAAAACTTTTGTGTGAATAATATTTGCCTTTTTTTTTTTTTTTAATCTTCAGAATATCTTTCTGAATTCTTCTGGAAAATTTGGACTGAACCCTTTTGAAGAAGAACACCCATAATTTTATTTTGGGAATGAGTTAACTGGTAAATACATGGGTCCAGCTGAGGATGCATAACAGGAAACAGTAGGAAAGCTGTCCGGTTGATGAAAACAAGCTCACGAGCACTTATTTTACCCATGAGACAAGGTTTTTCAGGAAGCCATTATGAGTCATGGAAAAAAAGCTGATGTAACTCATGAAAAGCAGCGAGAGAATGCTTACTCTTCATGTTTACCCATCCTACAGCTTACAATGTTCCCTAGATTTTGATTTGGAGTAACCAAAAATAGGGTCAAGGACGGAAATCCTTCCTCTCATTGTCCCACACTGCATATTCTTATTTGATGGGTTTTCCCATACAGATGGTTTGTTTCTATTTGGCAAATTACTTAAGAGGGCTGGGATCGTTTGTTTATACATTTGTTTGGATTTACAGATCTTGCCTTCTTTTGGCACTAAGGATGTTAAAAAAAATTCAAGGATACCAAAATAAAATGAATTTAGGTGAGATATTAAGTGAAAATTGAATGTTTAAATTGAATAGCAAAATGTTTCCTCTGATTCTTTTGGCTTTTACATTTTTTATAGCTGTCATTGTTGCCAAGAGTAATTGTAGTTGTTACAATCAAAGCACATACAGACAGGTGGGCAGAACTTCATGCTGAAAAACAGGAGGGCAGAACTTCATGCTGAAAAATAGAAAAATACCTTCCCAGAGTTAAGGTGGAATTTAATCTCCTGGTATCATTATATGGTTAAAATAGCTTATCTGAGTAGCTTTCCAGAGTTCAACTGCAGGGTCAGATTTAATATTCAACACCTGCCAGAAATGAATGTTTCTGCACATAGAGGTTTTTCTGGTACTCCATTTTTTTTGCTAGATAAAAAACAGATTCTAATCGTAAAATTTAGGGATTAAAGATTTGGCAAATGGAATTCTACTAGTCTCAGTTTTTCTTGTCTGTGTATCGCTGGTTAATAGGTGAATCAGGCTCAGGTCTGGGATCATTCAGCAGGAGTTTAGGGGTGTCACACTATTTGAGGTACGGATATTATACATTCTATAAGAAGCCAAATTATTGTTTACTTGGGCATCACCTATTATGTTGAAGCAAATGACTTGGAAATCAATAGGAACTTGGCCCACAAAAGGCATAAATTAAGCTTCAAGTTCTGTTAAATTGTGGTAGCTTTCTGGAAACTAATTTCACTTATTTGTTAGAGTCATAGACTTTAACAGATCCTTTGATTAGCATTCAGAGATGTGGGTGGCCTGCTGTTTGCCCACAAAGAGCTGACAATGTGGTGGAGGAGGCAGGATATGCATACCACTAGTTGTGCAACTAGACACAATAGGGTAAGTTTCATTTACAGGTGTGATGCTTCCTGCTGAGAAGTCACACACCAATAGGGCCATTTCCAGTTGGGGGTGATCAGAGTAGGCTTCTCAAGAAGGTGGCTTTTGAGCCGCATCAAAGATGGCTTTTCCTGATATCTCAAAATAGGTCAAATCTCCCAAGTATGTGCTTTCTCAGCCCTCATAGCCCTTCCATGTCTGTTATTTACAATTATTTTCACGGTTATTAATTAATGTTAGTCTTCCTCTGTAGATTAGTTCTGCTCACCATAGGATCCCAGGCAACTAGTATGATGCTCAGCTCACAGCAGGTTCTTAATAAATATTTGTTGGATGAAGAGCTGTTTACTGATCCCCCTTAAACCTCAGGCACATGCTAGGTATACTTTCATTTCTTTCTCACAGTGTCTCCTGGAGATAGTTGTCACTACTCCTAAGGAAGCTGAGGCCAGAAAAGCTCACCAATTTACCTACAGCCTTAGGACTAATATGTGGATTCAACCCTGGGTCTGTCCGGCTACAAAGCTGGTGCTACTTTCTGTACCTGCTCTGCTGGGTAGAGATGGGGCAAAGGGAGCAGGTCACTTGGAGGAGGTACCTGAGAAAAGGGGCTCCAGATGTAAGCACTAGCAGTGCTCTCTCCCAGGAGTGCAAGGGGTTACTGTGCTCTTGAAGAAGATATCTGGCTGGAACTGCTTCTTGGTTGCTGGTCCTGTATGTCTCCTTTTGCCTGGCAACTTGGCTCTCTTCTCCATCTAAGTAGCTCCAAAAAAGAATGAATCTGTGGTCCTCGGTGCCTGGTGTGGTTCATGGCTTCCAATCTCACCAATGGCCCTGGCTTTAAGCATACCCCACTTTTCAACTGGTTCTAAATCTGACTTTGGCAGATCCTGAGCCCCCTCCCTAGGACTTGTCACTTAATCCTGTGTCTGTGGCTCTCACCGCAGGTGCCCTTCCTCAACTGCAACCCATACTCACCTCCTTGACCTCTGTTCCCACTTAGTAGCCAGGATCCTGGCCCTCCATGCAAATCAATGCAGGTATAGATTGAAGAGGGTGGAGAGACAATACGGCACCATGCTGGAAGGCTGCCAGAATGACTCAGTCATTGAGCAGACACAGTGGAATTAGAGCAGAAGGCAGCATACATAGGGGAGAGGATATGAAGGGAGAATTGGTGGCATATGGAGAATGATCTGATGCAGGGGTAGGGCAGGGAAAGGGAGAGAGAAGAGATAAAGATGACAACCCTCCAGACTTCTGTGTGGGGGAAACTGAAGGGCCCCCACCCATAAGATGGTGAAATTCCTGCTTCTCTTCCAGGTCCCCGGTTCCCACCGGCACCACCTGAACCCCAATCACCCCTTGCCCCCCTAATCCCAGCACCTAGCCAATAACCACCAGCCCCGTAGAAGTGACACCACAATCACCCCATGCCCCTTCCTATATAACCCAGCACCTTTCCCTAATAAAGCGGAATTCTCCGGTGAATTGCTGCTGTGTGTCACTCCTTTCCTTTCATTGGTGCTGAAACCCGGGAGACGGGACACCCCAACTGGGACCCGTCTTCCCCCGACACCAGCAGCAGCTTGCCCTTGTCCTCTTTTTCCGGTGCTGGCTCCTCACACTCACCGCTCCTCTTTAGCCTTTGGGTAAGTTTTCCCCCGGAGTGGGCCACTCTTCCCCGAGCTATCGCAGTGCCATTGACCATGAGCGTCCGGCAAGGCCCTGATGCTCGGGGACGAGGAGAGAACTCTCCTCGCCTTAGGCCTTCATGGCTGTGGCGGACCCCCAGGCCCCTCCTCCAACAGCCATAAACGAGGTGACTCCTTTGCAGATGAGAACGCTCCCTTTCCCCCCCACCTTCCGTTCCTTCTGCCGAAAATTCCTTCCGCAGAAAATTCCTTCCGCCGAAAATTCCTAGTACTAGGTTCCTTGTGATTCTGACACTCTGCCTTCTTAGAGAGGTCTGGGTGACGACCCACACTTCCTAAGAAACCGACTCGTATACGAGTTTCCGCAGACCCCCAAGGATCATCGGGGACGCCCTTTGTCTCCTTGCCGTCTGCTCCCAGTCCGAGGGTCTCCGTTCGTCTTCCCCTGTTTGTCCCCTTCTCTGTCCTTTAGCCATGGGAGCCTCCTCATCCCTCCCTGGAAGCTCACCTCTTGAATGCCTGCTCAAGCATCTAGCCACCCTCTCCCTGACGCCTGATATAAAACCAAAACTTCTCCGTAAATACTGCTCCCAAGATTGGCCGACACACCCCCTAGACAATCACAACCAATGGCCCGCAGGGGGAGCTCTTGATCCTAACATCACTCGCGATCTCTTTAACTACTGCCAGCGCCTGAAAAAATGGAAGGAGATTCCCTATACCGAAGCTTTCCGCCTCCTCCCCCCGCCTCCCCCCAAGTTCTCCTAGCCTGCAAGCCGTCTCCCCCGCAGAAGCCTCCCGTTCACTCCCCTCCCCCTCCTCTCCTACAACAGCCCCTCCCCCTTCCTCCACCACCATCTCCTCCCCCACCTCACCCCCCTGCAGATCAAGCCTGAGCCTTTCACACCCCTCTAAGTCCCAGGAGCCTCCTCCGTCTTTGCCCCCATCACCTGTTTCTCCCCCACAGACTGAGCCAGAACCCTTCAGTCCCCCACTGCCATCCATCTCCGCTCTCGAGATATCTTCGCCTGCTGCTTAATAGCAGGTCTGAAAAACGCAGCTCGTAAAGTAGTCAATTTTCAAAAGCTCCCTCCAAGTTCTTAGACAGACTCACTCAAGCCCTATGACAGTTACCAGCCTGGACCCAGAAACGCCTGACGGAAGACATGTCCTTATGACATACTTCCTAGCTCAAAGCTACCCCGACATTAAAGCTAAACTCAAAAAGTTAGAACAGGGCCCCACTACCCCACAGACTGAGATCCTAACAGTGGCCTTTAAAGTCTTCCATAACTGGGAGGAGGAGAAAGAACGCCGTAAACAAAAGGCTGATCAGGCCAATTTCCAAATGTTGGCCCAGCTGATAAAACCACAACCGGGGCGCCCTTCTACAAACAAGCCCCGCCCAGGAGCTTGTTTCAAGTGTGGACAAGAGGGACATTGGTCAAGGGCGTGCCCCTCCCCCAGATCTCCTACCACCCCATGCCCCAGATGCCACAAAAAGGGCCACTGGGGGTCTGATTGCCCAGCCACCCGAAGGGGAGGCTGGACGAACAACCCCCATCCTAAGCCCGCCGTAGTGGGGCTGGCAGAAGAAGATTGATGGGGCCTGGGGGCTTCTCACCCAACCATTTCCATCACCAAACAGGAGCCCAGGGTTACTTTAATAGTAGACGGTCGCCCCATCTCCTTCCTCCTAGACACAGGAGCCACCTTCTCAGTCTTGCGGGAATACCGGGGCCCTACCACGCCTGCCATTACTCCTATAGTCGGGGTAGTAGGTAAACAGATTTTCCCATTAACCCCCCCCCCCTTTTATGCACAATCCAAGGCAATCCCATACCTTTCTCCCACTCCTTCCTGGTTATGCCCCAGTGTCCCATCCCCTTACTAGGACGGGACATCCTTTCTCTCCCCCATGTTTCCATAACTATATCCACTCCCACAGCCCCCAGTACTCCCTTTCTGATGGCCCTCATAGCCGACGACCCCCCCTCTACCCAATGAAAGCTCCAGTTCCGCCCTCATACACCCTGTAAATCCCAAAGTTTGGGACATTACAAGCCCCTCCGTGGCTCTATGTCCTCCTGCCTCTGTCAAATTAGGTGACCCCTCTCAGTATATCTGTCAGGCCCAATACCCCCTAACCACTTCAGCCCTCATAGGCCTCCAACCCATCACTCAAGATCTTTTAAACAAAAATTACTTCAGGCCCACTCACTCCCCGTTTAATATCCCCATATTAGCTGTTAAAAAAAACCAACAGATCTTTCCGCCTCGTCCAAGACCTCGCCTCATCAACGTGGCCATCGTCCCTATCCATCCCTTAGTCCCAAATCCATACACCCTTTTATCGCAGATCCCTGCCTCGGTCTCCCACTTCTCAGTCCTAGATCTCAAGGACGCATTTTTTTCTATCCCTCTGGACCCCTCCTCCCAAGATTTTTTCACCTTCACCTGGACGGACCCATACACAAGACATTCTGAACAACTCACTTGGACAGTTTTGCCACAAGGCTTCCGAGATAGTCCCCATATTTTTGGATAGGTCCTAGCTCAGGACCTCAAACAGTTTCATCATGATCACTCTGAGTCCACCTTATTACAATACGTGGGTGATCTTCTACTCTGCAGTCCCTCGTGGGAACAGTCTCAACTTGACACTGCCTCCCTACTTAACCTTCTAGTTTCCAGAGGTTACCGGGTATCCTCTGTCAAAGCTCAAATCTCTTCCCCTTCTGTCACTTACCTCGGATTTCTTCTATTTCAACAAAGAAAGTCCATTACCTTAGACAGAAAATGGCTCCTCTCTGACCTGCCCGTTCCCAAAACCAAGACAGAAATCCTTTCTTTTCTAGGCCTGGCTGGGTATTTTAGAGTGTGGATCCCTAACTTCTCCCTGTTGGCAAGACCTATATACGACCTCAGCAAGGGCCCCCCTGAAGAACCATTATCCTCCTCACCCCGACACTCCTTCATTAAGCTCTGTCAAGCCCTTATGGAAGCCCCTTACCATTCTGTCCCCACATCACCTAAAGGATCTCTTAACCTACAAAAGTTTACAGACTCTCCCTCCCTTCAGACTCCTGACCTTACTGTCCTCTTTCCTCCAAAATCCCGTTCACCCCCTTTGCCATCCATACCCGAATCATGACTCTCCCTCGCTCTCTCTTGCTTTTTTTCCTCATTCCTATTGTCTTCCCCGCCACCCCAGCCTCCTTTGTATGGCGATTCAAAGTCAGACAGACTTACACACAGCATCAAACAAAAATTACTGCCCTCGTTGCCACATCAGACTGCCCTCTGAAAGGCTGCTCCGAGCCTTTATACGTCCACTTTCCTCCCTCCACCGAAGTGTTCACTAGCAGCTACCTTTATTCTCCCTACCTCTGCTTCCTCCATGACCAAAAACAAGCCTGTTGCAGGTGATGGCCAGACACCTACAGGGGATGTCCCTACTGGTCTTGCGCCATTCACTACATGGGTAACTCCCGGTACCCACAGTATTACTCCTCCAACCTATTCTCTTCAATACTAACAAACCCCTTCCTTACCTGGCTTTAGCCCATTGCAGGCCCTATAATAATCATTCTCCTCGCCTGTCTCTTCTTGCCTTGTAAAGTTTATCAAATCCCAAGTTGGTAAAATCTCTAATCAAACTTTCAACCAGCTTTTACTCAGGAACTACCAGCTTTTAGCCACAGAAGATCCCTCACCCTCACGTAACCTCCTCACCACATGCTGAGATGGACCCCTCTCTCCACTGGAAACTGTTCCGGGAAACAATGGCCGCAGACGCCTGGCTTCTGGCACCCGTATCCTCTTGGAACCATTAGAATCAACAAGTCCTCGACCTATGGTTACAGGGAACCTTCATTGATTTCCAACCTGAAGAAGTCCACGTCTACTCGTCCTTACTGTGGGGAGTCCTATCAACCCTTTCCTCCCGGTCCTCAAGCCCTCACTCCCTTCTCCGCCCCTGTTCAGCAGGAAGCAGTCAGAGAGAAAGCAACGTCCACAACCCCATAGAGGAGAAAGGGGGGAATGAAGGGCCCCCACCCATAAGATGGCAAAATTCCTGCTTCTCTTCCGGGTCCCCGGTTCCAACCGGCGCCACCTGTACCCCAGTCACCCCTCGCCTCCCTAATCCCAGCACCTAGCCAATAGCCACCAGCCCCATAGAAGTGACACCACAATCACCCCATGCCCCTTCCTATGTAACCCAGCACCTTTCCCTAATAAAGCGGATTTCTGCGGTGAATTGCTGCTGTGTGTTGCTCCTTTCCTTTCAGAAACTATATTGTCCAAATTTATAGCTGCTAGTTTGGGTTTCCAGAAGAATTTTCATTTTTCAGAGGATCCTCTTCAAACTATTTTTATCCTAAACTTATGTTCTACTCTCTCCCTTTCTCTACGCAGTCCTCCTATAGAGCAGTCACTCTTTAAGGCCACCTTGCTCTTCCCTGCCTTGGTTCTGTTGCATTTGCCCTGTCCTTCCATCTGTAGGATCCTCTCTACTCTTCAAAGGCAGATAGGCTACCTTGTCCACAGAGCTTCCCCTGCTCACCTGAATTGGAGGAGTCTCTCTTTTCTGCATTCCCGTAGGATTTAGTCCTCTTACCACAGTACTTCTCATATCCTGCCTCACACCACAACTACTTGTAGTATGTCTGTTTCCCCACCAGACTGTGAGTGAGAGTGGGAACCATACCTCCAGTTTCTGAGTCCCAAATGACAGGTACTCGCTTCTTGGTTAATGGAGTTTGACCGATGTTGGTTGTAAATTCAATATAGTGGTTACCTCTGAGGAATGGGGAAGGAGATGGGACTGAAGATCTAGATACCATTAACTTCTTCCACAATGGCAATGTTCTTTTATAAACTTGGTGATGGGTATGTGAGAGTTCATTGTGTCATGATTCTATGTACTTACTATACTTTGAAATAACACTTTGTACCTACTTGATATTTAATAAACCAAATTTTACAAAAGACAAATATTGTATAAACTGCATCTTCCTTTCTTCCTCTGTCAGTAGATAGCTTCTGTCTGTCTGTCTCTCAACTACATTTCTTTCCCTTTATGTAAAACATGGTAGAATAAAGACCTGAACTCAATTTTCTGAAAGTTTATTCTTATAATTTGGCTTTGCTTATTTCTTTGTCTCTTTTTAAAAATTTTATTCTCTTTTCGGTCTACATCTTTCTTAACCATCTCCAATGATTTGAGCTATTCTAATGAGTGGCAGTCTTACAATAATGAGTAGAAGGACACTCTCTGGAAGACTCATGCCAGAAGATGATCATCAAAAAACCCCAACAAAGATCCACGCACTGCTACAGCTGTAGATGCACTCATCCTACCAGCTCCTGGACTTGCCATGGGAATGAAGGAGATATCTAAGCTGGCCTGTGCATACAGTAAAACAACAAATTTGACTGGATCTATACTGTTGGAACTCAACCAAGAATTAGGAGAAGTGCAAATTGTAGCGCTCCAAAATCTTACAACTACAGACTATTTACTGTTAAAAGAACATAAGGGATGTGAACATTCCCCAGGAATGGGTTGCTTTAATTTGTCTGATTTCTCTCAGACTGTTCAAGTTCAGTTGGACAATATCCACCATATCATAGATAAGTTTTCACAAATGCCTAAGGTGCCTAACTGGTTTTCTTGGTTTCACTGGAGATGGCTGGTAATTACAGGTATGCTTTGGTTATGTAACTCTACTCCTATTATGTTAATGTGTGTGCACAATTTAAGTAGTAGCTTAAAACCTATACATGCTGAAGTTACTCTACAAGAAGATATGTCAAAGAAATAATCAATCTTCCCATGTTTTCTTCCGCCTGCTACTTCTATAGCTTTTCTTCTTCCTTCCTAACTACAACCCTTAAATAGAATTCGTGCCTCATATCAAATTTACCGAGTATCATAATTCTTCCAAGTGGTAAAGATACCTCAAGACAAATGCTGGGCATAGAAGCCACAGGGCATAAATATGCAAAGAAATAAAAAGCTAACCTTTTCAAACAGTAAGGCTTCTCTCTCACTTACCAACTTTACATTTCCCTGTATGGCCCTGGAAGATGACTGGTTAGCCAGAGACGGGTAAGATTCCTCAAGGGAGGAACAACCTAAGACAGGCACAGTCGCAGAGGGGTCATCAGGTGAGAAATTGGGGATCAACAGAGGTGAGGCTTAAAACCTCACCCCCCCGTTCTGAGAGAAATCTTCTGCATACGTGGATGTTTTATTGCCCTTGTCTAGCTTGGATTAACACATAGTCTACAGGCACACACTTGATCATCTACATTTGCTCTCTTACAACACTAAACTATGTTTTCTACCTTTATCTTGTATCTACCTACCACTTCAGCATTTTATTAAAAATAATAATAATAAAGAGAGAAATGTGGTATCCACATGTAAATCAATCATAAAAATCAAATGAGTATTCATATTTGAACTGACTGTTTATAGTTCATAATGCATGAGCAAAACCGAAAGTTTCTGTGATGACTGCCCTTGTACTGTTCACTATGTAACTTATTCATTATGTAAGAATTTGTTCTCCATGTAAGAACTTGTTTGTTATGCCTCAGAAGATTGGAGACTGACGAAAATTAGGCTTGGGGTGGATTAATGATTGTGCATTGAGCATTGACCCCCCATACAGAATTTTATTGTCGTTAACAACCATTTGATCAATAAATATGAGAGATGCCCTCACAAAAAAAAAAAAAAAAAGACAGACTTCCAATGGTAAAATAAATAAGTAACTGGGATGTAATGTATAGCATAAGGAATATAGTCAAGATATTGTAATAGCTTGGTAGGGTGATAGCTGGAACCTAGAATTACGTATATAAATCTTTTATCACTGTGTTGTACACTTGAAACTAATGTAATGTAATACTGTGCGTCAACTACCCTTCAATAAAAAATAATTATCTAAAAAAATAATAATAATAATGAGTAGAAGGAAGTTCTTACATTTAAAAAATCTAAAGTATGTTATCAATTAACCTAGATGCATTTAAAAATCCTCTACGAACTTTAGAGATCATGTACTTTAGTATAGACAGAGTAGTCTAGACTTCTGTAATTTGAAGGACAAGATGAAGTGTGCATGCATGGGCGGGGGAACAGAACATTTTGGCAAAAAATAATACTTCATAAAATCCTTTGGGTGAGTTATTTCCACCCTCCCTGAGAGTTAAGGCTGTCACTGGAAGGAAATATGGAGAAAACAGAATCACTTCCTGAAAGAATATGGTTTTGTGGGTTAGCAGTTAAGACAATTTCATCCGAGAATAATAACAGGTCCATGTTGAAAAGACTCAAGTGATGAGAATACTTATTGCCTTGCATAACAGAAATTTGGAAGAGGATGCTTCTTGGTTAATTCAAGACCTATGTTCCCAAGCACACAGGTCCTTCCCTCCCTTTTTCTCTGCTATCTTCAGTGTGTTGATTTTGTCTTTAGGCTTCCCCTCTCATGGTCTCAAGAAGAGATTGCATTAAATGGTGCCATAGCACCAGCAATTGTGACATCCTTACACCACAATGTCCTTTTTAAGATTAAAGAAATTCTTATAAGAACCACTCCCAACCTGAAGATTTCTCCTCATGTCAGAGCATCTAGAATTGGGTCACAGACCCATCCTTAAACTGACCAATGATGGGGGATGGGGCCACCAAGACTAGCAGAGAAGGATCAAGATTTGCCTGGTGCCTAAGGAAGGGTGAGGAATTGACCATCAGAATGAAAAAACAGGGCTCTGTAAGCATGGAAGAAGAAGTGACTGGTGGGCGCCTTTGTCAATGTTTCTCCTCAATTTCAAGGAGAGGTGCAGAGAGAGACTGCAACCAAAACATAGTCTTGTTTCATTTCCTAGAACAATCTCTTGAGGCATGGTAAGTGTTTTCATTGCCCAACATTTTCTGATGGGTGTCCACAAAGTTGTCATGGGGCCATTATCTCCCTCCAAAGATACGTCTATTTTCACATAGAAAAGTGATATCAGTGTGTGATATTGCAGAGGCAGGCACACATTATCATGAAGAGCTGCATAATAGGCATTATCTTTCTCTCATAAGGTCAGGCCAATTTCTTCTTGCAGAATTACCTCTCACACATTGAATGATGTCTTGGTGGATTGTTAATCAAAGTTTCCTATCAGCCAAGGAGTGACATGTGACCCAAGTTAATTCCCAATTTCAGAACTTTGGTTTTAAGTGCAGTGACATGAGGGTGGAAAAAACGATTTCAGTAGCAGAGTTGAGTTTTTCTTGCTTTTAGACCTGCCAATTTTCCCCCTACCCCCACACTGTTCTGTTTCTGAGCTTGGCTCTCCAGCCTTCCCTTTGATTCTGTGAGCTAGCCATAATATCTTTGCAAAAAGATCCTTTTCCTCTTAAGTTTACAGAATTGTTTTCTGTTGACTGCTGGATATAACATCTAACATCTATTTTATTTCATAAAGTCATAGGATGTCTGAGTTGTAAGAAATCTTATAGATCAACCAGTCAACTCTCTCATTTTAGAGCTGAGGAAACTGAAGCCCCCAGAAGCTGAGGGGTTTCACCCAAGGTCACATCACAGAGCTGTCAGTGACCGAACTGGGTAAAAGACAAGGTGTCCTTTATCCAAGGTAGTGCAGACTGCTTTTTAAAAGGATTCTTTTTTAGTATAAGTCACAGCCCTGCCCAACTTTCTCTCTCACTGCAATGTTTAATAAAGAATAGTGACTTTAAAATCATTCTTTTCTCCCAAACCAACAATTTGCTTTGTGTAGTTTAAAAACTTATTTTAGAGATAGTCCTTTCAAAGAATGTGGCATCTGGTAACGATAGGCATCAGTTTATATCCTTATATGGAGCCTTGATCCTTTCCAGCTCTTTAAATGTTTATTTTCCCCTTACATGAAATTCCTCTTGGGAAAGGAAGTAGTTTGCTCTAGGGAAACATATGGGCTAGGGTTCTGAAGATGATTATTTACCATATCTAAGTCTTGTTTCTAGCTGTGCACATTTGGGGAGAGCCTTCCAAGACTTATGCTAAGAGATATATAATCTGCTCTGGTTTCTGGTTGCTTTAGGGCAGTCATAGTTCATACAACCATTGCTAAAATAGCTTAATGTTGGGGAGTTGGGATAGAGATGAATAATAATGGTACTAATTATGTGCGATGCACTTACATGTATTAGTTAATTCATTTTATTTCACACTAGAAGGTACATACTATTATCATCTCCCCAGCTTATAAGTGAAAAAATTAAGGCAAACAGAGGTTTAGTTACTTGCTCAAGGTCACATAGCTTTTGAGTGGCAGAGTTGAGATTTGAACCCTGATTTGGTTTCCAAGTCCATGATGCTCTTAACCCTCTGCTCTGAGGCATCTTAATCACAGAATTTCTCTATGGAGGTAAAAGTAGATTCTTTTTCTTAGGAAAAAAGATAGTCTAATAGAGGCAAATGCCTTTTTAAAAAAAAATTAAAGTATCATTGATATACAATCTTATGACAGTTTCACATGAGCAATATTGTGGTTTCAGCATTCACCCATATTATCAAGTCCTCACCCAGCCATTGCAGTCACTGTCCATCAGTGTAGTAAGACGTTATAGAGTCATTTCGTGTCTTCTCCGTGCTGTATTGCCCTCCCCGTGACCTACTTATGTTGTGTGTGCTAATTATAATGCCCCTAAATCCCCTTCTCCCTCCCTCCCTCCATCCCAACCCCTTCCCTTTGGTAACCGCTAGTCCCTTTTTTGGAGTCTGTGAATCTGCTGCTGTTTTGTTCCTTCAGTTTGAGGCAAATGCCTTTTTTATAAGCACCTCTAATAGGGAGTTGTGTGTGGTGAATCTCTTGTGCCCCAACAATGCTCAGAGGGTATACTTAGAAACAATACTCAACCACAAATTCTGCTATGTGGCAAATGCCCTGTCTCCCCCCACGTGACAAAGTACCTCTAAAGGACTCAGTTATTTGTGGTGGCTGTGAGAAAAATTGCACACAATGAAGCCTTCTGCTTTGCAAACTCATAAAATAGGATCAAGAAGTAATATTTTAATGAATTATTTAAAAGAATTAAATTCTTTTTACACATCTCAAAGACATGAATTACAATGCAAAACCACCCGAATATTGATAATGAAGGCTGTGAACTGAGTACCTGAGAAGTCCCTTTTCACTTCTGAAGTCCAAAACACATTTTTGTACTTGAAACTTGCTACAGAGAGACAGGAAATCATCTTTATTCCATTCCTGTTTTGGCAAAAGGACAATGTAGCTTTTTATTTTAAAGCAATATATCATAACAAAGTTCCACTCTTATCACAGGAAACCAACAGTGCATAACGATTATATCATGGTGAGATTTTTTTTCTTATGTTATTCTTTATTCAGGATGAAACATTTGTAGAAAAAAAGGGTATTTAAAAATGCTGTCTATTTTAGTCAAGCTATCTAAATAACAGACTAATCTTAGAAGGAAAGCTCTCCATTATTCAGTAATTGCTGCTTTTTTACAGAATAATTAAATCAATGTGAGCAAAAAAAAAAAAAATTTCAATGGCATGTTTTAGTTCCAGAAATTTCATCATAGACAGAAATCACACAGGCTGTGCTCTAGAGAATCTGCTGGTTTGAATGAAATGGATGGTTGAGGAGC